>NC_041227.1:118729226-118746790 GCF_002837175.3 Physeter macrocephalus
GTGGAGCGGCGCTGACTACACAGGGGCTGACAGCTGGCGGGGGGGGGGGGGGGCGGGGGGGGAGCGCACGTCAAGGGGAACCTCGAGGCAGCTAGAGAGGTGGAGGTGGGATGGAGACGGGCAGTCAGTCGGTCGGTCTGAGGTCCCGGACACTCACACACACAACACAGAGTGCTTCCCACGTGCCACCCCTCAGCCCCCAGGTCCCTTTCGAGAGGCCACCCTCCCACTCAGGCGGAGGCCTCGGGGTCCAACGCCCGGGAGCCTCCACCTCACCCGCCCTGGCTGGCCTTGGAGTGAATTTAACCCTTTCCCCACCGCGTGCAACCCTTCTTGCGGTTCGGGTGCCGATGAGAGAGGGCGTTTGCGTTCGTGACACGTGGCTCTGGGGTGCCCTCCCCCCTCCCGGGCAGGGACCATTCCTGTGTTCCCACCGGCAGCGTTGGGCCGGCAGGAGGAAGGAAATTAAGCCTGTGTTGAAGGAAGGACCCCTGGCAGGGGAGGGAAAGGGTTCAGGAATCCCCTCCTCTGGGGAGCTTTCAAATGGGGGGAAATCCCCCGCACAGTTTCCATTCTCCAGGGCGCCTTGCCCGGCCGCTAGCAGGTTCCCACATCGCCCCTCCAGTCCTCTCCTTCTTCACTTCCTCAGTGTGAGGCTAGCAAAAGTCCGGGGACTCCACCCTACCACCCACTTGTGTCCCTGTCTCTCTTCCATTCTCTGCCCCATGCTCAGGACCGGGGTCTCCGGATGCTCCCAGGCTGCCTGGAGAAGGCATCAGGATACACGCGTCCCTTCAGGGAATGGCCAGCCTTGCCTACACAGCCCAGGGCCACTGGCCGGGCAAGCCAAACCCCACCCCACCTGCAGCCTCGGGCATCTCCTGCCCCCACCTCCCAGGCTGGCACCTATGGAATTTGGGGACCCAGAAATGACCCCGAAGAGATCATCTAGTCCATCCCCCGCCTGCCTCCTGGCCACCCTGAATCTGCAGTGGTGTCTTGGTGGCCAGGGAAGGGTAGCCCTCCTCAGCTCTCAGAAAGATGATTGTGGGGCTCCAGAGCCCCCCAAACTGACAGGCAGGATTGGAGTTCCAGCGGGCACGTCTGATCAGAAAACCAGCTGAGAGCCCCCGTTGGGTAGGACTTAGGGTGTGTGTGGAGGGCTCTCCACCCCTAGAGTCGGGGCCCTGAGGCTCCGCAGTCAGGGAAAATGGCAAATCCTCCGCAACCCCCTTTCCAGGTGAATCAGAAATACGGCACACCAGAATCAGCCCGCCACGGGGCCATCTCTGAAGGTCCCCATCTCTGCAGCCTCCACCCATCCACTGTCCAGGGCAGGTTGGGGTTTTCTCTTCGCCTTGTTCATCCTTCCCCATCTCTGCCTCTCCCTCCCCTTTTCTTCCCCTTCTTTCTCCTTGGGCTCCCTCTCTAGTCTCCCCTCCCTCTCCTCTCTCTCTCTTTCTCAGGCCCTCACTCTGGGCTCCCTCTCTAGTCTCCCCTCCCTCTCCTCTCTCTCTCTTTCTCAGGCCCTCGCTCTTGCTCTCTCTCTTTTTTTCACTACTCTGTCTCTCCCTCTTCTCCCCTTCCCTCCCCTCCTCTCTTTCATCTCCCCCCCCACCCCCCCTCCAGTCGAACACCGGGCTAGGAACGCGGCAGAAGCTGTGACAAGCCCAGGCGGCTCTCCCGACCCTTGATGCCCCCGGGCCAGTTTTCCAAGCTCTCCGCGCCCATCACAGCCTTGTGCGGAGAGGGCTCTCGGGATGGGCAGGGGCCGTGGGTTCAAGCTATGGGCACGGGTGGCCCAGATCAAAGGCTAGGAATGTCTGGCCCTGGCGTGGACTTCCTCCAGCCATGCCCCTATCTGGCAGAGGGCCTGCCACTCCCAGCCTCGCAGCACTGGGGGTCAGCTCATTTGCTGCCCCTTCTGCTACAGTTCTGGCAGTGACTGCCCTCAGTCCCTCTTACCGCCCTTGCTTTCCTTGCCCCAGGCCCAGGGATGATGTTCCAGCCCCCATCCCTCGCCTGGGGTGCCCCTGGGGGCCTTCAGTGGCCTGGGAGCAGGGTTGGGGGGCAGGCGCCCAGGTGACGGGGGTCAAGGCCCCCCAAATCTGGCTTCAGTCTCAGCACCACTTAAGGCAGACCTAATTCCTTGACTCTGGAGAGGGAGAAGAGAGAAAGAACCCACGGAGGACTTGGAAGGACCTTTTTTCCTATGGCGAGGGGTGGGGTATTTGGACACATTTGGTGTCCACGCAGGAAAGGGGGACGTTATCACCAAACCCCAGGTTGGAGCCCAGGGCCTCAGGCGGGAGAGCTGGGCAGGGAAGGGGGTCTCGAGGGCAAGGAGGTCCTCCGAGGACCCCAGCTGCTCCCGATTGGGGCTACTGCGTTTCACGCACCCCAAACTGTTCATCCACAAGATCCAAATGGGACCGCGGGTCGTCCTTCTGACCTGAGCTTGAGGCCGGGCCTGAACCCCTCTAGGAGGAGAAAGTGACCCGGCTCCCCGCGCAGGAAATGCAACTGGCCGCTGGTGTCAGTTGCAGGAAATGCAAAGGCAGCAGGAGGTCCCGATACCGATCTGATCCCTGACAAAAGACTCAAATGACACTCGGCTCTGTCCCCCGGCGCCGCCCGCAGCCAGACCCTTCGAGCCTCCGCGGACCCTTCTGCGCGCCTCTCGGGTACCCGGGAAGCGACCTCCCGCGGCTGGGTCGCGTGGCCGGCCCGCTCGCGGGCTCGGGAGGCTGGGAGGGGTTGCATTTTCCAACCCCCTCCGAGACCCTCGGATCCTGTCCTGCCCGAGCGAAGCTTCTGGAAACATCCCTGTGCTTTCTACTCTCGATTCCTCATAGGCCCAAGTCCCAAGAGGTCACGGTCTCCCGAGAGAAAAGGAGCCACCCATCAATACCCACGCCAACCTGGCACCACGTGAACGCCCCAGTCACAGCCCCGGCTCCCTAAACCTGGCTGGCGGGGGGCCGCGGCGGTCCCGCGCCAGCAGAGGGTCCAACGTGCCGTGTCCCCCCCAAGTTCCCACTGTGTCCGGGGTGCGGGCTTTGCCCAAGTTTGCTGGGCGATGCCCTTCCCGGAGCCCGACTCGTGGGCCGGGCGGGAGGGGCGCGTGATTGACAGGCTGAACTACAGACTCATCTCTTACCTTAGGCCGCGGGCGCTGATTGGCTACTCGCTGACATCCTCAAACCCGGCTGCTCCGCGCTGGGCTCGGGAGGGGGGCAGCTGCGGGTGGAGGTGCGCTTCTGACAAGCCCGAAAGTCATTTCCAATCTCAAGTGGACTTTGTTCCAACTATTGGGGGCGTCGCTCCCCCTCTTCATGGTCGCGGGCAAACTTCCTCCTCGGCGCCGCTTCTAATGGAGCCCCACCTGCTCGGGCTGCTTCTCGGCCTCCTGCTCTGTGGCACCAGGGTCCTCGCCGGCTACCCAATTTGGTGGTAAGACTCGCCTCTTATCTGCCCGCGGCCAGATTTCTCCGCGGAGCCCCAGGGAGGTGGGGGGCGCTAGCTGGGGGTGGGCTGCGGCAGGGCTGGGGCTCCTTTCTTCTTACCTCCCTCCAGCACCCCGACTCGCCCACCTCCCTGGATTTTCTGCTGGTGTCGCCTTCAGAATCCAACTCCTGGCTTCTCTGATAATCACCATTTTCCCTGCTACTCGCTGCAGAGGCTGGAGGACTTTCCCCGTCTCAGAAGGTCTCTTATTCTTAGATCCTAACCCTCCACCCGTCCCAATCTGGGGGCCCCGAAAACCCTCCATTTGCTTGCAGTTGGCTTTCTGGAAATCCAGCGATGTCCCTGGGGCCCAGCCACTCCTCTTCTCCATTTTGGGGTCTTCATGGGCAAAATCATCCTGTTCCTTCATTGCCACCCTCACCTCCTCCGGCGCCTCCATCAGGAGATTTCCCCACAATAACCCCCCTGTGCCTTCATATTTTAGACCCCAGTCGCTTCAGGGATCCCCAGGGGCAGGGTAGTGGGGGGCGGATTTCATCAGATTCCCCCCACTCTGCTCTAGATTAATCTGGAGCCTCAGAAGTGAATATGGTATTTGCTGATCCGAGATGCCATTGAATTCAGATTTAATTCATTTCTTGCTTGTCCATCCTGGCAAAAGCGGGGCTTCTTGAAAATGTAGTTGTTTGGGAGGGGGTGGGTTTGTTCTTTGACCCAAAACCCAATTCTCCATGTCAAATTCGTTCCTTTTGGAAAAACCCGAGGACCGAGGAGAAAGGGAGAGAGGGAGAGGAGGATCCCGTCCCCGAGAAATGTGGATACAAAAGACATTTTTAGTAAATAAGGCTGGGAAACCAGGCGCGGTGTTTTGGCGGGGGCCGGGTGGGGGGTTGTGCGTGTATGGGGGAACTGGCCGTGGAATAAACAGCCCTTTGGGAGCCCCAGTTCCAGGGAGTCCCCTTGTTTTCCAGGCGGCCTCATCGACACCCAGCAGGTCCCAGAGGCCAGAGGGGAAAGACACACTGAAACCAGTTCTCTAAATTACACCCCGCCTCTCCTCAGTCTCCAGCCCCCTGCATTCCGGAAAACTTTAATTAAAGAATCTTCCCCTCCTGGATGTAGGAGAGCCTCGGCCAGGGGGTGGGGGGCTGGAAGGTGAGGAGGAAGAATTTGGGATCTGTGAGTTAGCAGAGGGACTGTGGCCCCGGAATGAAAGTCAGAGAGGAGTGCCACCTGCGTGTCCCCCTTTCCCTTAACCACCCTTTGCCCAGCTTGGGATAGTGGGAGCAGAACAAGGAGATTTGGGGCCACACCCCGAGTCTGCCTGCAGCTGTTTGGGGGTGGCAGCATTTGTGTCTGGGTGTTTGGGGGGGTCAGGATGGGAGTGAGAGCAGGGCATGGCCAAGGGTCTCCATTTAGAGGGTACTGAGAGTTGCTCCCAGGACAGACATCCAAGGGGAAGTCTTTCTTCTACCCAGCCCTTCCTTCCCCGTGGCGATGGGCTGGCCTGAGGCCTCCTGTACATAAAGAAGTCCCCAGGGATGCCAGGCTGGGGGCTTTGCCAGTTGCGAGGAGGGCTGCTGCAGAAACCAATCCTGCCCCACTGGCCCTTCCCGACCCTCTTCCCATCCCCTGCCCAAGGCCATGCTGTTCTCTTCTTTCACAGGGACCTTGGGGGTGGGCGGGGAGGGTGGGAAGAGAGGGCTTGGAGCCCCATAGGCTGCAGGAACCAAGGGGGGAAGACCAGCTTCCCCTATCCTATGAACTGGACAAGGGCACTTCCTGGGTCAATGCTGGTGGCTGGGGGGTCTGCATCCCGATAGGGACCACCCAATAGGAAGATGTTGGAAAAACCTGGAAAGCCAGGACATTGGCCCTAACAGAACGCTGGACACATGGCTTGTTTGGGGTTGGCGGGGACAGGGATGCTGCTTTGTCTGAACAGTGTGTGTGTGTATGTGTGTGTGTGTGTGTGGGGGGGGGTCTATGACCCTAAGGAGTGTCATCTGTACACTAGTGTGCCTCTGCGTGAAGGAGTGTCTGTGCCTGCAACTGGATGACTGTGGACGTGAACTTGTGTGAGATGTGTCTGAGGGTCCCATGGCCCGTGACAGGGTGTGCTGTGCATCTGCACACAAGTGTCAGCAAGTGGCTGATTCTATGTGAGCGTGTGTGTATGTGTATGAGACAGAGAAAGTCTAGAAGTATCTATGCCCATGTAAAGGTCAGCACCTGTGTCTGCTTATGACACCGCGTGACTATGTTCATGACCAGGCATGTGAGTGGTGTGTGTGTGTGTCCGTCTGCACGCGCGCGTGTGCATGCGTGCACGTGTCTTCATGATTGTGTAAGGGGAGAGCCCCACAGATGTCTTTGTGCGTGGATTTTGGTGCTCGTGGCCATGACCTGATTGTGAGTATGAGTGTGGTGAGGGCTATGTCTGAGTTTGCCTGTGACCCTGTCCTCAAGTGCCAGTGACCGCGGCTGGGCCCGTGGCTATGGATATGTTTGCAGACGTATGACCTGTAAGTGTGAATGGCATCCCAAACCTGGGTGCTTGGTGGGCATCCGTGGTCCTGGAGGGACAGTCCAGCAGACACAGACAAGGGTCTAATGAGGAAGCTGCAAGGGCCACAGTGACCTGGGATCCGGGGCTGGGCAGCACGGGGAAGGGGGACGGCGCAGAGCCTTCTCTGGCACAAGCTCATCCTGTCTGTCTGAGGACTATGGTCACCAGCCCTCCCCTCTTACACCGCTTGTCTTTGGTCTTGGAGCTGGGGTGGTGGGTGTCATGTTCTCAGGGCCAGGGGTCAGGGGGCCAGGGCTGGGACAGGGACAGTAGAGTAGATGGGCCTCAGATTCCTATTCCTACTCTGCCCCCAGGGCAGACAGATTCCAGTTCTTTAGCCCATCATGGCCTGCCCTCTTTGGCCCTCCCAGCTCACACGCTCCCTAGGAGAGACTTTAGGGGGAAATAGTTCAGCTGGGATTTCTGCCCGTGTCACCCCTCAAGGAGGGCACCCCCATGCCAAGCGTTCTGCGCTGCTCAGGCCCCAGCCCTGAGAGGAGGTAGACCAGAAGCCTGAGCTACAAGGGGCCTCAGACAGAGGCTCATGGAAGGAAGAGACGTGTTCCAGGGCCTCGCAGCCAGGTAGTGGCGGAGCTGGGACAGAAAGCAGGGGCAGCAGCACTGATTTCTAGAATTCTTCTTGTCAGTCCCAGTTAGCGCCTGGTAGAGGAGCTTGTCTTTCTTCTCCTTCCTGGGGGAAAAATGAACGATCTTATTAGGGCCCAGCCTAGTGCCTTCTGCATTCCAGAGGCAGAGGCCCTGATGCAAGGGGCCTGTGCTGGGAGTGGGGAGCCCACCTCTGTGGGACACATCCCTCTGGGTCTCTGTCTCCTTACTCAGGAATCCGCAGCCTGCCCTTGCTTCACAGCTTGGGTGGAAGTGCTCCGCAGAAGTCAAGGGCAGCGAGCTAGGCAATAACAGCTGAGCTCTCTCTCCACCATCCTGGGAGCCATTTCCCCACTCAAGCACTTGCCCCAAGCCCTGCCTCAGTTTCCCCATCTGTCCGATGTCCCGCTGCCTCCCCCACCCACTCCCACCTCCACCCGCCTTTCAGAGGCTTGTGAACATGTTCAGTCAAACCCCGTGGGGGTCAGTGGGCTGGGCCCAGGGAGGCACCTGGAGACTTCGGGGGAGGAAGGCCCCAGGCCAGGTGTTAACACTTGTTACAGGCAGGAATTACAGCTGGCTGGGGCTGGGGCTGGCGAGGAGCTGAGCTGAGCTGGCTGGAGGCTGTTGATCCCACAGACAGACAGACAGACAGATGGGCAGATACCAGATCGGATGGGGATGGCCAGGCTTTAACCGGGTGGTCTCTCCCTTCCAGGGCAGGCCTTACCCTGGGGGGATGTGGTGGGGAAATTAATCCAGGTCTCTTGGAAGTGAGTTAACAGCCCTCCTGCCCACCCCCCCCATTGTGGGCGGGGCTTGCTGTCCAAAGGGAGCAACATTGGTTGCTGATCTGTTTGTCTTCTTCTGATGGGACCACATTTTCCTTAAAAAACAAAAACGAAAACCAACCAAACAAACAAACAGCAACAACGACAAAACTCAGGTCAAATGTTACTATAATGCCAGGAGCCTGGAGCTGAGTTATGTTCTTGGAAGAACCTGCTTTAATATGTGGGAGGAAGGTATGGGGGGTGGGAAGGGGTAGCAGTCGGGGAAAATTCTCCCAGAATCTTAGAGCATTTTATCGACAGCTCTGTGGCCATGAGGTGAGGGATGGGTAATATCTGGGCCCTGAGCGTCTCCCTCACCCCGGGTATCCTGAGGGCCTCCGGTCTGGGAAGGGCCTGGTACAGCTGCCTGGTGGGAAGAACTTTGGGGGGAGGTCAGAAGAGGCAGGAGCTGGACTGCAGTGCCAAGTCCTTTGGTGGGCACGCTCCCCTCCCTTCCTGCAGCTTTCCCAGTGGCAAACCCGGCCAGGCCCTGCCAGCACCCACACCCTCTGGCAGCCGGGTGCTCGCTCAGTCACTGGTGCAGGTGGAGAAACTGAGGCAGACAGAGAGGGCCCTAGGTGGAAATCCCCAAAGAATAGACTCAGCCAAGCAGGCATCTCCCATCCTTCCCACTACAGAACTTAATGCTAATACACCTGAATGGTACTCAGGCAGATGTAGGATAGAGGAGGTGTTATGGACATGAAGTGGGAGAAGGGAGCTATGAGCTTGGGGTTTTCTCTAGACTTCGAATAGGTCTCTCCTGGGTCTGGGCAGAAGACAAGGAGCTTGGGGTTGGGGCAGGAGAGGTGACTCTTCTCAGAGGAGGATGTAGCTATCAGACCCTTCCAGGGAACGTGGGAAAAACGAAGACCTTCCTGGCTTCAGAATGTGATCAGCCCAGGGGTTGAGGAGGACCTGGTCTTCTAGCCTTTTCTGCCCACCCTGCCATGAGCCACAGAATCCTTCTAAAGCCACCAAGGAGGGAAAGGACCTTCTCTACTCCCTATCCCTAGTTGGGGGAGGAGGTTAGCCTAACCCCTTCCTCAAAGGTTAGTGACATACTGATGCTACATCTACACATTCATGTTACTTATGTGCCAGGAAGTGGGTAGAGCTTGAGTGGAGAGACCTGTGTCTGGGTGTGGAGTTTACCAGTGACTGGCTGTGTGACCCAGGATGAGTCCCTTTCCTTTTCTGTGCTTTAAGCCCTGTCCTCCCTCTGGGCTTCCTTTTTCTTGAGCAGCCTGAGGGATGCCTTCTGCCTCTTGGAGTCTACAGGGCTATGACAGGGAGCTGATTCACGGCTGTGAAGCAGGGAGCTCCAGGTGGCCCCAGTGCCACTACCCCGGGAGCCTATCTCCCCCAGCCCTCCCTCGCCATTCAGACAGTCAGAGCCTGCCTTAAGCAGCCCAGCCCTTTCATTCTGCAGCCCCATCTGACCTACATCCCAAAGCTGGCTGCTCCGCTACTGCCAAGCCTGCCTGCTTGCACCCCCAAACCTCATTTTCCCCAAACACTCACATTCCTCTGGAGCCAGGTTCCCTACATTCACGTTCACATGCTGGGTAACCTAGGGCAAGTTCACCTCTCCGAGCCTCAGTTTCCCCATCTGTAAAACGAGAACAGTGACTGTTTCTACCTCACAGGATTGTTGTGAAGGTTAAATGAGTGAGTACACGTAAAGCTCCCTAAATAATGCCTGGCATACCGGAAGTACTATATACATATTATTTTCACCCCCTGTGTGCAAGCTATTTTGACTCCTTTAAGTCCTGGATCTAAACTTGCCTCTTCCAAGAAGTCCTCCCAGGTTGGCCCCACCTGGCTCTGTTTTCTCCTTATCCTCAGAGCCAGATTGCCCCGTTATACTTGGTGCTGGTGACCATGAGCCTGTGGCTTTATACTTAACCCGAGGAAGTTAGGCTAGGCTAACCTAAGCTCAGCTGTCTGCCTGCCCAGGAAAGGGGGTGGGTAGAGAGGGCACTGTAGTCTCCCCTAACCCTCCTCCCATCCTACAGTTTGCTGGACTCTTGCAGCCACTGCCATTTCCAGCTGAGCCACCTTGGGCTAGGCCAGGGAGGGGTAGGGGAGGCAGGTTCACGGCAGGGGGGTTGGGAGGGGGGCGGTGGCACTGGGGCCGCCCTCCAGGAGCTGAGAGATGATTCAGAAGGTGATTTATAGACGGAAGGCAGAAAGCTTGGCTCCTGGCAGAGGCCTGCTGCTTAATTACATTCTTTGGGGGGTGGAGGTATGAGTGGGGCAGCAGCAGGGGAGCGCCTTCTACCCGCTCCCCCTCCAGATCTTGTCCCTGTAGCTGCCCCAACTCCAAGCAGGGTCCCTTGGTCTCATGCTGCAAGAGAGGGAATTCCCTTTTCTCAATGAGAGACTAGGCCGGGGAGCAGGAAGAGCTTCTGGGGTTCAAGGGGGTGGAGAAAAAGGGAAGAGGCCGGAGTCCCAGCTCCTGGGACTCCCGCAGGGGAGTCTGGGATGCAGAGGGGGCTGGAAAACAGGACTGCCTCAGGAAGATCACTTGGTCTCCTTCCTGTTCCTGGGCAGGTGAATAGCTAAGCCACCTGGGCAGAGGGGTTCTAGAATCTTCCTGAGGGTGCAACCCCATACTTTCTCCCCAGTGGCCTATCCTACAGCTGCTTCAGGGTTCTTCCTTCAAGTTGACTCCTTTCCTGTTGCTTGGTTCTCAGTGGGCTGGAGGCTGGGGATCTGGCTCTGTGCTCGGAGATGGAAACCCAGTTCTTCGGCGTTAGGCAACCTGTGGTACGTGGCACAGTGGCCGCCTTAGATCCAGAAGGTTCTCCAGGCAGGGTCAGCCTTGCATCGGAGGGAGAGAAACTTTCCTATCCTCACATTAAACTAATGTCTCAGGGAGTCGCCACAATTCAACTGCTAAAGCTAAAAATCACTTCTGTGCTGTTAACAAGCTGTCCCCGTTCTGTCGGTTACTGGCTGTGGTGATGTCTGGGTTCCCTCTATGAACGCTGACCCGTGCGGCAACCAGCCTGACATCTCTCCACTGTTTCTTAGTTCCCATGCAGCCTCCATCACAGCTTTGAAACCCCCAAACTCCGCCTCTAGTTCTTGAGGCCAGCAAGGTGTGTCGGGGGCAGGGGATAGGGAAGCCCAGGCCCATGGAGCCTATTTAGCGTGCACAGCCGGGAGGAGTTGGCAGGGGTCAGGATGGGGACACTAGACAGCTCTCTGGTTCCCCCTGAGGCGAGCCTTCTCAAAATGGCCTCATTATGTGTGTGGAGTGAATTCCAGAAATGTCAGGCACACCCATACATCTCGGGGAAGTATGTTGGGAGACAAGAGGGGGCAGTGTGGGGTGGTGGGAGGTTTCTGGGCAGGGAGTTAGGAGACCTGAGAGCCGGCTCTGCCACTGGTTGCAGTGTGACATCAGGCAAGTCCCTTCGCTGTTCTTGACTCAGTAGACAGGGGAGTTGAACAAACTGCTGGCCTTGGACTTCCAGCTATTTGGATTATCTGTGTCGGGTCCGTGGGTGGGGGCAGTCACTGAGAGCTGACCTCAGGGCAGGGTGGGGAGGACTGAGCCCAAAACTTTATACTCAAACAGCTGTGAGATCGTGGATGAGTCTCTCACCTCCCCAGGCCTCGGTCTTCTCATCTGCAAAATGGGCCATGATAAGGCTGTTAAGAGCTTCAGAGGAATAATCTTTAGGAAAGCCCTTGAGAAACATCAAGTTCTTTCCAGAGAAGCTCTCTATCATTGCTGGTCCTACCAGAAAAGAGGAGTAAAAGCCAGCCCCTAGTCAAAGGGTGCTAAGGATGGACCTCGCAGGACTCTCTGAGTCTTTGAGCCTGAGATTTGGTATTTCCAGCAGAGGAGGAAGGAATGGGAGCTGGACAGGGGAGTTCTCAGCTCCTTCCTGAGGGGGTCCTGCGGTTCAGTGGGGAACACCGAGGGGAGGGAGCAGAGGTCGGAGGTCAAGTGGCCACAGGGCATGCCCAGGTTCACCTGAACTAGTGCAGAGATCACAGGCCTGACCTGGGCTTAGCCAGGTGTAGGATTTCTAAGCAGGGACACTGGTGGGAGATGCGAGTAGAGGTGAGGAGGAGTAAGGGTAAAGGGCCAGGAGCTGGAAGGGGCTCTTCTGAGGTCTGTGGCCATCAGGAAATCCTACTCACCTGGATGGGGACCAGCAAACTGGGAAACCATTCACTCAAGCTAGGCTGGAAAAACAGGAAGGAGTGTGTGTGTGTGTGTGTGTGTGTGTGTGTGTGTGTGTGTCGGGGGTGGCGAGGGGGATGGGAGTAACAGGACCAAGCGCCCTGCCCCTAGGCACAGAGTCCCACTTATCTGCCAGAGCCAGCTGGGCCAGCGAGGAAAACCAATCTTTCGTCTCAAGGCCCATTAGGAATGCAAATAGGGGCTGTGGCAGGGGGAGTGAGCCAGCCTCCTACATCCTGTCCAGCTCCTCACCACCTGTCTTCCTAACCTGGCTTTCTGAGGCTGTCTCTCCCCTGCTCTAAAACCTCCCATGGTTCCCCACTTCTCGTCTGGCACCGAGGCTCCCTAGGCTTGGCCCCCACCCATATCAGCTGTACCTTTCATAATCCCCCACGAGCCTCCCAACATCCCTCTGTGCCTGTTCGTGGAAATACTTCGCCACCTCCTCTCTCCCCTCCCCACACGCAACTGCTGAAATTCCATTTTGCTTTCCAGACCCAGATCAAAATCCTCTTCCTTTGGGAAGCCCTCCTAGATTCCCGAGCCACTGCCCTGCAAGCAGGGACTGTGCCATCACTCCCTTCCCTCCTCCCCACCTCCCCCCAGCCATGCCATGTGTTCCCACCACCTTCCCCCACGGGCTGTGGGCATCTTCTGCTCCTGTACCAGACTACAGATACCTTTAGCCGCCTCGTGCCCTCCTCCTCCAGGGCCGAGCATATGGTGGGGGTCAGTTAACAAAAACACAGCTCTGTGCGGCATGTAATACACTCTGTAAAGGCAAGCGGGCAAAAGAGGTTCTGGAGAGTGCCAGTTGCACACGTGAATCACGACAGTGTCGTGAGCAGACTGAAGGAGCAGACTGAATTAAAACCTCGTCCCGGGCTTCCCTGGTGGCGCCGTGGTTGGGAGTCCGCCTGCCGATGCAGGGGACACGGGTTCGTGCCCCGGTCCGGGAAGATCCCACATGCCGCGGAGCGGCTGGAGCCTGTGCTCCGCGACGGGAGAGGCCACAACAGTGAGAGGCCCACGTACAAAAAAACAAACAAACAAACAAAACAAAACACCCCGTCCCTGGGTGTGACCCGGGGAGCACAGCGCTTCTACTGACTTTGAAAGACAGCTGAAACTGATCTCCATGGCTCAGCTCAGGCCCCACGTGGCTAACAGCCCCGAGGTTCACAGGGTACCCAAGAGGATGGGACCCCTGATCTGAGTAGGCTGCCGTCCCAGAAGCTAAGGTGCACCTTGTCTCCATGGGCTCAGTTCCCCTGGGATGATTTTTTCCATCCCAGCTCCATTTGCAAATGTTTCCTATCAGTGTCGTATTTCTCCCTCACAGCTCACGCGATGCTTAGGTGTCTGAGCCTTTAGTTTAAAAAGCCCAATCCGTGGGACTTGTTTCCCTGTCCAGGCGTGGGTCAGTATGTTTGTTAATGGTGCGTATGTGCCGGTCCCTATACACACATCATGATTTAGAACGAAACCCTGCCCATTTTACAGATGAGGACTCAGGTCACGAAGCCTGTGCTCTGAACCCAGGCTCTGCTGGGCCCAAAGCTTTTTCCTTCTACCACCATTCAGACTCAAAAGTGGACTTCTTGGGAATTCCCTGGCAGTCCGGTGGTTAGGACTCCACGCTTCCACTGCAGGGGGCACGGATTCAAGCCCTGGTTGGGGAATTAAGATCCTGCAAGCCAGCGTGGCCAAAAAAAAAAAAGTGGACTTCTTACATGCGTCAGGAATTTACTTATTCATATTCTATGTTGGTCCTCAAAGGATGGCTTTGAGTCAAGATTACATTTGACCTTCAGCTTGAAAGCTGCTGCTTTGTGTTTGTTGATACTATTTCTGAACCGCTGGGAGGTCTCTTATTTGGGGACATGTGCAAGTCACTGGCAAGCTTTCCACATCTACGAAACTGGCAGTAGTGGCCCTGTGACTGTTTTGTTGCCTGGGTGGGAGTGGAGGGACGGTGGCCTTGGGCAAGTCACTACTTCCCGGGCCTTCGTTTTCTCACCTGTGAAAGAGGAAGAAGGTAGAGTCATGACCTCTCACCCCGCACATTACTTCCAGCTGTAAGAGTTCTCATTGTACTTAATCCCTTATGCTCTTTTGCATCCAGCCCCCATCACACATACCAGAAAACAATAGGACAGAATCCTCTTTCTTGCCCAAACCAATTCTTGTGTTCGTATCTCTGATATAGATGATTTTTTGCTTGACCTTTATGCTTCAATATTCACCTTGATTTCTCCCTGAGGAGCTAGGATGATTCCTCCTTGCAGTTAAAGTATGTTTCCCTTTCTGTCCTGACTGTGAGAAAACGAAGTCAAACGTGAGCTCAGTCCTTGCACCTGTATTGACCTTGACTTGGTGTATTTGTCATCTTCTTCACCTTAATCCTGATTTTCTATTTTCGTTTTGTTATTCAATCCCATGTGTTTTGTGTTATAAATTCCTTGAGGGCAGGCACTGTCTCCACACCGCTGTCTTCTCTGTGCCTGGCAAGTACATAGTAGTTGCTCAATAAATATTTGTTGCCTTTGGAATTTGTTGCCTCAGGCACTTCAAATCCTTCTGGAAAGAGGCAAGGCATACTAAATTTAACAAAAATCTTGGGCTTCCCTGGTGGCGCAGCGGTTGAGAGTCCGCCTGCCGATGCAGGGGACACGGGTTCGTGCCCTGGTCCGGGAAGATCCCACATGCCGTGGAGCAGCTGGGCCCATGAGCCATGGCCACTGAGCCTGTGCGTCCGGAGCCTGTGCTCTGCAACTGGAGAGGCCACAACAGTGAGAGGCCCGCGTACCGCAAAAAAAAAAAAAAAAAATCTTGCTATATCAGAGAGCTGGCCCTGACTGGATTGTTTTGGGTTGCAGGAATGCTGATCAGTTTCTTTCTGTTTCTTTATCGTCAGCGTGTCCCCCAAGTCTACAGAAGCTTTGTCTTTGGGGAAGTCACCATCTTTTTTTTTCTCCATGATCTTCTTCATTCTAAACTTGAAGCTGATACATAACTTTCCTCTTGGGAAGCTCTCTTATTTCTGGCCAATGATTGTGCTTTCCTCTTTCCCTGTCTCCCTTCACCCCTGGTTCCTCCCACCTTCCTTTGCCCTGGAAGGCAGCCAGTGCTACTGAGGCCATTCTGCAGGTGACGGGATGCCCTGGTAGCATCCACCCTGTCTCCCCAGCTGGGCTGCTCCAACCTCCAGCCCCCCAGCCATCGTGAGAACTGCTGTCACTGGGGCCACAGGTGAGAAGGAAGATGGAGGGCCGGCCGAGGATCCCTCGCCGCCAGCCAGGCCCTTCCCATTAGCAAAACCCTAGCGGGGCACTGGCTTGACCTGGGAGGTGCTAAGCCCCCATCCGTGGGTGGAGCCTCAAGGAGAGACAGAGAATGGCTGGCGAAGGGGGGCCAGGCTGGCCTCACCCATTCGTCAGCAAGGTGTCCTCTTAGCCTCTCACCTCCTCTCTGCTTGTGCACCTCTGGGACCACCCTCCTCTGCCCGTAGACTTCAGGAAGGAGAATGCCGAACCACAGGCCGGGTGGTCCTCCATCCTAACTGAAGCTTCTGCAGGAGAGACTCTGGAGCCTTCCTCAGCTCTCAGTAAGGAAGGAGTCTATGACCTCGGCACTGTCCTTGAAGCTAAAAGAGCCCCATGAGACTGGCATCTTCATCCCCATTTAATCTGTGAGAAAATGGAGACTCTCAGAGCCCAAGCAAGGAGCTGGGAAGCAAGTGGGGAGGCAGAATTTAACGTCCAGCTGATAATTCACTGTGTATGGTGTGCGCTGAGGGAACACAGCACACACTTGAACTCATCCTCCCAACAGCTTCGGGAGGCAGATACTCTTGTTATCCCCATTCTACAGATGAGGAAACTGAGGTCCTGAGGAATCCACTCCATTGCCCAAGGCTCCACAGCTGGCAAACCCCAGAGCTCCAACCACGACACAAACTGCCTGAAGCCGAGCTCGCCAGGCTTCACAGCCTGTGACACCACATCTCAACAGTCAGGAAGTTCCTCCTTAGGTCTGACTGCAGTCTTTCCTGACTTAGTCCAAGCCCAGATTCTCTCATTTGATCTCCTGGGGTCATGAGCTTCATAGTAGATTTTCAGCTTGACTCAAGGACCAGGATGCATTGCTCACTGAGTCTTCCTTTTTCCAGAACAATCCCTCCCAGAGGACCCAGTCTCCTGCACACCTTTAACCATCTTGTTCTCCTTCTGATCTCTCTCCAGCTTCTCTACGTCCTTTTGCAAGTGCTGTGACTCATAGCACAGCTGTTAGAACAGGACAAAGGGGTCCTGCCGGGCCCTTCAATTTAGAGGGCTCCACTCTGGTGTCCTAAGGCTGCACCCCTCCCCGCAGGGCAAGGAATCTGGGGCCCAAGGGGTCATACCCACAACACCTCACCCCCAGCCAGGCTCTGGGTACTCAGAAGTATCCTCAAGGCACCCTGAAGAGCCTAGCTTCAGTGGCTTTGAGTCTACTTCTGGGCTGGGCGGACCTCTGCCTGGGGTTCATTCTATCAGGTCAGGCCATGCTGCTGGTGTGTGTGCCCCTAGGGAAGAGAGTGGTAAAGGAGAGGCCATTTGCAGGGCCTGTGAATGGAGCCTGGAGGTTCAGTTGGGGTGACCA
The DNA here is from genome assembly GCF_002837175.3 of Physeter macrocephalus. Taxonomy (NCBI): domain Eukaryota; kingdom Metazoa; phylum Chordata; class Mammalia; order Artiodactyla; family Physeteridae; genus Physeter; species Physeter macrocephalus. The sequence continues at coordinate 118,745,554 of NC_041227.1, forward strand.
GTGTGGATGAAGCAGGGAAGAAGGGGCTGCTGGCTGTGAGCTGGGGGCTGGCTCTCTCCTGGTCACTTTCTAGCTCAGAACGCCGTGGAGAAGCTAGCCTTCCAGGTGGTGAATAAGATGATAGAATTTTTTTTAGCTTATTATTGAAGAATACCTAAATAAAAGTACATGAATTATAAGCTCATCGAGTTGGATAGAATATATATATATATTTTTATTGAAGTATAATTAATTTACAATGTTGTGTTCATTTCAAGTATACCGCAAAGTGATGCAGTTATACATATATATATATATATTCTTTTCAGATTCTTTTCCATTATAGGTTATGAAAAGATATTGAGTATAATTCCCTGTGCTATACAGTAGGTCCCTGTTGTTTACCTATTTTATATATAGAAAAGATATTTTATTTAACAGTTTGTTAACCTGACATGAAATTTTAAAATATTGGGCGCCTGGTGGATGAGGCTTCCTTTAGTACTCTCACCCCAGGCCCGGTAAGTGTTCCAGCCAGACCTGGGGACTTGGACGGGAAACGGGGTTCCCCGCGGTCTGACTAGCACAGAAGCTGGAAGAAGCCCTGCTTTCTCCATCTCTGCATCATCTTCTACCTTAGTAGGCTGACTTCCTTCTACATCAACAACACTTCTAGCTCCCTTGCAGTCTGTGGTCACCTCTTAGCTTCAAGTCCCTTTTGGTAAACTGGGACCTTGTCTTACACAGTCTTGGCCTCAAAGGATTTTCCTTCATAGTTGGTCAGTTTTGTCTTCTTTCTTTCTTTCTTTAATAAAGACGTATAATCCAGGCTGGATTATATTCATTTTTTTTCTTTCTGATTTTTAAAAAAATATTATTTACTTTATTTATTTTCTTTCTTTCTTTTTTTTTTTTTTTTTTTTTTGTCTGTGTCAGGTCTTAGCTGCAGCATGTGGGATCTTCATTGAGGCATGCGGGATCTTTCGCTGCGGAGTGGGCTTCTCTCTAGTTGTGGCACGCGGGCTCCAGAGTGTGTGGGCTCTGTAATTTGTGGAACGTGGGATCTCTAGTTGAGGCATGCGGGCTCAGTAGTTGTGGCACGCACGGGCTTAGTTTGCCCCGTGGCATGTAGGATCTTAGTTCCCCGGCCAGGGATTGAACCTGCGTCTCCTGCATTGGAAGGCGGATTCTTTACCACTGGACCATCAGGGAAGTCCCAGTTTTGTCTTTTTTTTTTTTTTTTTTTTTTTTTGGCTGC
>NC_041227.1:118746847-118808243 GCF_002837175.3 Physeter macrocephalus
CCCAGTTTTGTCTTTTTTTTTTTTTTTTTTTTTTTTGGCTGCATTGGGTCTTCGTTGCTGTGCGCAGGCTTTTCTCTAGTTGTGGCGAGCAGGGGCTACTCTTTGTTGCGATACATGGGCTTCTCACTGCGGTGGCTTCCCTTGCGGAGCACGGGCTTCAGTAGTTGTGGCACTTGGGCTCAGTAGTTGTGGCTCATGGGCTTTGTTGCTCCGCGGCATGTGGGATCTTCCCAGACCAGGGCTCGAACCCGTGTCCCCTGCATTGTCAGGCAGATTCTTAACCACTGCACCACCAGGGAAGCCCCCAGTTTTGTCATTTTTAAATGGCCCAACAGAAGAGCATTCAACCAGCAGGTCTGACTGTGATGTTCCACCCTCTTTTTTTTTCTTTTTTAATTAAAATTTTCTCTTTACTTCTTTTTAAAAATTTTTTTATTGAAATATAGTTGATTTACAATGTTGTGTTAGTTTCAGGTGGTGTTCCACCCTCGTTAGCATGGCCTGTGAAACCCGGAATGATCTCACCCCTTCCTGACTCTCCACCCTAACTCACCTCCCACCACCACATCCTCACCCTATGACCTACTTTCACCTGCACAGGTGAGAGCCTGGACGTTGGGTGACAGCAGTCCTGGGCTCTAGATGGTTCTGCCTTCAATATCTTGGTGACCTGAACCTGTCTGAGCCTCAGCTTTCTCTCTGTAAAATGAGGAGTAAAGGATGAGGTAACACATGAGAGACTTAGTGTAGTGTCTGGTGTCCACCCTTTGCCATAATGTTGCTTTATCATTTGGGTTGTTCTTATGCTACCTCACATCTCCAGGCCTTTGCGTTTGCCCCACCTTCTTTGGAATGACTTCTGTGAACTCTCCTTCATTCTTCAAAGCACAGTCCAGGCACCACCTTCTCTGTGCTGCCTTCTTTCACACCTGGCCCCAGCTCAGCCCCTTCCGGGTGTATCCATTTCATTGATTAGACTGTGAGCGCCCCGCAGGCAGGACCGGCTCTCCATCACCTTTGCGCCCACATCACAAGGATAGCGCAGGGCACACATTGCATCCTCTGTGATGGGTGGTAGGATGAAGGGGCACCATTGAGAGTCACCTGCCAGTTGCAGGCTCAGTCTGCAGCCCCAGCTAGATTCCCATTGCCTCTGTGAGGCCCTCCTAGGAAGACCTGGGGCCCCTGTCACTAGTTAACCTCTTCATGTGCATCTGGCTTGTCTTCCCAACTAGAGGGTCAGCCCCTTGAGGGCATGATTCTGCTTTGTATTTCTTCATATCCCAAGTGAGCCCCACACATCATCCTGAATATTGCAGGAGCACAGCTGGTAATAGTATTGGTTGGTTGGCTAATGCTCCGGGCTCCTTCCCAGGCAAGCTCGAGTCCAGGCTCGTTCCCACTCTCCGGGACAGTTTTCCCCTCACTCTGTGATTTCCCACAGAGTCCAGCGCTGAGCTTCTAGCCTCTGTGCTGGAAGGCAGCATGGTGTTCCAGGAAGAGGAGTCAAACCGGCCTTGATGTGAATCTCAGAAGTGCTACTTAATAGCTCTGGAACTTTGGGTTGTTAAAAACAAAAAGTGAACCTCAATTTGTTCATCTGTAAAATGGGAGCAAAGATTCCGATCTCAGGGCAGTTGTGAGGAAGAAATGAAAGAGTACTCAGGAACTGAGTTAAAGATGAAGAAGTATTAAATGAGTTAAGGATGTTCTGAAGTCATTCCAGTGTATCAAGGGTCATAAGATATTCTACCCCAGACCAGGCTTCTTTGGCATAGGTAGATCTGAATTCCTTCCAAAACAGGAAAGGCCATACTCAGGGAAAGCTGTACACTCCGAGGCTGTTGGAGTTTTTTGGGGGTGGTTCCTAGGACTGGTCTGTGTAGGTTTAATATGGCCCTAGTTAAGGGACATTAACTAGACCCTGGCCATTTCAGCCCTGCTAAGCACAGTGAGGAAGTTTGATTGGGGTACCAGGCGGCCTGGGTGGGATGCAGGCTGACCCAGGGATGGCAGTCACTGTACACTTCCAACCTTTGGGGGGAAGAGCCTGCTGGACCGTAGGAAGGAAGGTACGGAAACCGAGGCACAGAGAGGCCACATAATGCTTTTTGTTCTTAAAAACATTTTTGATTGCAGACTGATACAAAATGTTTTTTATGATGTGATGCTTGATGCACATGAGAGAGTAAACATACCATCAATACAGGATATAATAACAAGATAAAAACCACCTGGGCCTTACCACACCCCTGAAGAACCAGAATATAATCAAGGTCATTGCATCTATCTTTGGGGTCCTCCCCATCCTATCCCCGTATCTCCCTCCAGGCATGATTACATTCTGAATTTTGTATAGTTATTCCATCACTTTATTATTTTTAAAATTTTTATTTATTTATTTATTTATTTTTGGCTGCGTTGGGCCTTCGTTGCTGCATGTGGGCTTTCTTTAGTTTGTGGTGAGCAGGGACTACTCTTTGTTGTGGTGCACGGGCTTCTCACTGCGGTGGCTTCTCTTGCTGCGGAGCATGGGCTCTAGGCACACGGGATTCAGTAGTTGTGGAGCGCGGGCATCAGTGGTTTTGGCACGCGGGCTCAGTAGTTGTGGTTTGCGGGCTCCAGAGCACAGGATCTGTAGTTGTGGCTCACGGGCTTAGTGGCTCCACAGCACGTGGGTTCTTCCCGGACCAGGGCTGGAACCCGTGTCCCCTGCATTGGCAGGCAGATTCTTAACCACTGCGCCACCAGGGAAGTCACTATTCCATCACTTTAAAATAATAGTTCTCCCAGCTAGGAATGCCTAGACAATATATATTTTTTGTTTATTTTATTTTATTAAAATTTTTTTATTGAAATATAGTTGATTTACAATGTTGTGTTAGTTTCAGGTGTACAGCAAAGTGATTCAGTTTTATATATATATGTGTATATATTGGGTTGGCCGAAAAGTTCTTTAGGGTTTTTATCATAAGATGTTTGTCTGTTCCATCTCCTGTCAGTGGGCGAGTGTCTTGAGGTACACATGAGGGAGAGTAGCTCTCTGGGAGGGGTACCTACCCAGGAGTGGAACTTTGGGGCTGCAGGACGTGTGAAAGTTCTACTTTGCAAGTTCATGCTAAACTGTTTTCCAAAGAAGTTGTGCCCATCTGCCCTCTCATCTTTGCTCTACATTTTCACTGACACTTGAACTCGAGTGAGTTCACTCTTGTCAGTCTGGCAGCTGTAGAATGTGGTCTGTGGTCTTCACTGGCAGAGGTGGGGCTGCTTTAAGGTCCCAGATTTGGGGGAAGCAGAGGCAGGGCTGGGGCCCTGGGGTTCATGTCAACACATAAAAAAAAGAAAAAAAAAAAATGTGCATTTGGGGGAATTCCCTGGTGGTCCAGTGGTTAGGACTCTAACGCTTTCGCTGCCAGGGCCCAGGTTCAATCCCTGATCAGGGAACTAAGATCCCACAAGTGGCACGGTGCAGCCAAAAAAAAAAAAAATGTGCATTTGGAAGAACATATGGCCATGTCTGGTGTGTCTGGTGGACATCCTCCCCGACCTCCAGCTCCTCACGTTGTCTGCCCAAGGGCCAGAGGGCGCCACTGGCCATTTGGTGGCAGGGGCAAAAGTAGCTAACGGAGCTCCAGCCTGCACTTCCCTGGCTCACCTCTTCACCCCCCCATCTTCCCCTTCGTACCCTCACTGGGTGTGAACGCCCTGCCCAGTATTCAGAGATAAGGCCACTCTTCCCAGGAGTCCCCACCCCCTCAGCCCCACCAGAGCCAGGGCACATTTTCCTCCTGGCCCCCTCTCTGCCCTTCTGTCCCAATGGGCCACCCTGCCTGAGATACAGCAATAACATCTCTCAGGTGCCAGTTTATGCCATTTTTTTTTCTTTGGCTGTGCTGTGCAACTTGCGGACTCTGAGTTCCAAGCGTGGAGTCCTAACTACTGGACTGCCAGGGCATTCCCTCAGGTGCCAGGGAATACCAGAAGGTGACTTCTTCCCCCAAGCCTTTATCCAAGCGCTGGGACTCCCTCCTTCTGAAAGAAAAGCCATGGGCTCCTCAGTGCACATCAGAAACCAGATGCGGGGCTTCCCTGGTGGCACAGTGGTTAAGAATCTGCCTGCCAATGCAGGGGACACGGGTTCGAGCCCCGGTCCAGGAAGATCCCACATGGCGCAGAGCAACTAAGCCCATGCGCCACAACTACTGAGCCTGTGCTCTAGAGCCTGCGTGCCATAACTACTGAAGCCTGTGCGCCTAGAACCCGTGCTCCGCAACAAGAGAAGCCACCTCAGTGAGAAGCCCGCGCACCGCAACGAAGAGGAGCCCCCCCACCGCTCGCCGCAACTAGAGAAAGTCCGCACGCAGCAACGAAGACCCAACACAGCCAAAAATAAATAAATATATAAAAAAGAAAGAAAGAAAGAAACCAGATGCGGCTGCCATCACTTACTGGCATCTCTGTCCTCACTGTTTGGTCCTTACTCATCCTCCCTTCCTGCCCTGGAGCAAAATGCTACTTCCTCGGGCCTCCATTATAAAGATAAAGGGGTCTTAGGACCCCTTTCCTGACCAAAAAATTCTTTTCCGTCACTCCTCCATCTGGCCATGACCTTCCTGGAATTTTTGAAAATCCCGTTCAGAGCTGTCACCTTCCTGGGAATCTTCCCAGTCTAACTTCCACCCTCTCTCCCAGGTCTTCTGCACACCTTTTGGGTCAGAGCAGGAAGCTGCAAACCGTGTTTCTTACACCGGTCGCACATAACCCTGCTGAGGAGGGCTTTTGGGGTCAAATAAGTTTGGGAGGGGCCACCTGCTACTTCCTGCGTTTGTGGTGGTCATTAGCATATTAGCATCTTATATTAGCAACACAGAGACGCCTGCAGGCACGATCCTGGTTTTCATTTGTTTAGTCTGTTTTCCAAAAATATTTACTCTCTCAAGTAACAACTTATTACCTGTTTGGAAAATGTGATCTAGGAGATTCTCCTGTCCCTTTTACGTGTCAGTTTGTCCTTGTGGTCTTGTTCATCTCAGCAATTGGGCTATGATTCCTCTGACTTTTAAAAATCATTCTGTGTGAACTAGTTCAGTCCAGAGCACCCATCCCAGAGGGTCTTGAGTTGAATGAATGCATGAATGGATGAATGAAGCAATCAGCTAATCAACTGGTCAGTTTAGCTGAATCCCCTTTCCTGTGAGGCTGGCGGAAACCAGGCCCAGCTGATCTTTGTAACCTGGGGACACGGGTCTCTCTGGCCAGTGTCAGACCCTTCCCACAGTATTTCTACAAAGCCCAACCCCATCACCCCGGTAGAATGCATCTCTTGCATTAGGTCTCCTATCGTTTTCGTTTTAGGCATCTGCCTCCCTATGAATCTGGGAGCCCCTGCAGGGCAAGGACCATGTCACACTCACCCCTCTGTATTCCCCACGAGCGAGTGCTTGGTCCCCACCTGCTGAGTAATGAAGCTCTCCACCGACCTCTTCCAGAGAGCCGGTAGAGCACTGTGGTTAAGGCTGAAGGCTCTGGAGTCAGACTGGATGTGCTCCAGACTACCTGGGTAACCTCCGGCAAACTACGTAATCTCTGCAGTTCAATTTCCCTCCCCCGGTGAGGGTGATGATAACAGTACCCTCCTCACAGGGTGCTTGGGAGGATTAAATGAGTTAATTCGTGTAAAGCACATGAAACAGTACCTGGCATGGAGATGGCATTGGTCTGTGTTAGCACTTATAACAACAGCAACTACCATCTGTTGTCCCAGGGATTGTGATAAGGGCTTTACCTACATCCTTTCAATGACATCTCCCTCCAGTCTCTTTGAAGTAGGTTTTTTTACATTTTTTTTTTACATTTTTTTACATTTTTCCACCTCATGAACTGGTGGTAGCAAAGGGACCAGGACTCAGGTCAGCCAGATCGGCCCGTAGTAGGAGGTGCTGCTCACCACTCAGGGATTAGGCATCTCCTCTACCTCTTTTTCACCTGTAATTAACCCTAATGAGAACCTGATTTATCCTCTAGCCTTCCCAATAAGATGGGAAATCCATCGCGAGGTTGGGTTTCCTATATCCTCAATGACATCTCCCTCCAGTCTCTCTTTGAAGTAGGTTTTTTTACATTTTTTTTACATTTTTTTACATTTTTCCACCTCATGAACTGGTGGTAGCAAAGGGACCAGGACTCAGGTCAGCCAGATCGGCCCGTAGTAGGAGGTGCTGCTCACCACTCAGGGATTAGGCATCTCCTCTACCTCTTTTTCACCTGTAATTAACCCTAATGAGAACCTGATTTATCCTCTAGCCTTCCCAATAAGATGGGAAATCCATCGCGAGGTTGGGTTTTACGTGTACGCATGCGCATAACAGAGCACGTTCGGCGAGAACGAGAGAGAGGCCGCGGCTGTGGCCGGCACCTTCGCGGCTGACCCAGAAAGACCAAGAGACTGAGGCAGGACTTTGAGACTACACAGCAGAAAATCACCCGTGAGTCAGCAATGCTGCCGAAAAGGCAGAGAGATCCTGGAATTGCTTGGTATCACGGCTCCCAGCACCTCGCCGGGGGCCCCCGTGTGAGCCTGGGAAATGTTCGCAGGCAGGACGCCTGTGCTGGCGTTTACCCAGTTTGGTTATCCTGGTGAAAGGTGGAAAGATTCCTGAGGGTTATAAAGGGGCGCCCGGATTTGCGGGGGAGGGGGCGCATCTCCCCGACTTCTGAAACGAGCAACCTGGAGTCCCCTTCCGCACGTGGCAGCTGGCCTTCTCAGACCCCGGAGGCGGACTCCATTCTTCCCCAGCGGTCACGGGGTTGACCATCCTCCTCTTTCCGTACTGGCCAGGGCTTTTTTTTTTTTTTTTTTTTTTTTTTTTTTTTTGGCACTGTACGCGGGCCTCTCACTGTTGTGGCCCCTCCCGTTGCAGAGCGCATGCTCCAGACGCGCAGGCTCAGCGGCCATGGCTCACGGGCCCAGCCGCTCCGCGGCACGTGGGATCTTCCCGGACCGGGGCACGAACCCGTGTCCCCTGCACCGGCAGGCGGACTCTCAACCACTGCGCCACCAGGGAAGCCCTGGCCAGGGCTTTATTCTAGCACCTTCCCCGGTCTGGCCGCACAACAGAAGTGAGAAGTGGGGGCCTTGGGAGAGGGGCTGAAGCTGGTGATGCGAACCAGGAGGTTTAAGATGCTGTTTCTCCTGGAGCAGAGAAGGTTGGGAACTTCATTCCAGGCAGGTGAGCGGCTGCTGCCTCAGCACCTGAGCACGGGTCACGGGGGCCCGAATGGCGGCCGGAGGGCTGGCGGTGCGGTGAGCGGGGAAGACCTCCCACCAGCTGTCATGAGGCAAAGGCACCCCCGAATGGAAGCAGCCAGTGGATGTGGCAGAGGGGAGTGAGAGAAGGGGGTGCTGAGATCTCCCTGGCCTGGAAGGAAAAGGGAATTCCCAGGAATCCCTCTACCGACTGGGCTAGCAAAAGCTTGAGTCTGGTAAGGTGTCAGCTTTTAGATTTTTATCCTCTCCACATGGTGCAGTGTGTTTGTTCTGCGAACAAAGGAGAATCTGAATTCCGTGAAGGCTTGGAAGCACCCCTTCCCCCAGTTGGCTGAGTTGCCCAGCACCTCAGCTCCTGGGACCCCAAGTGAACTCCCCCATCGGGGCCACGGAGCCTCCTGGGGGCCTTTGTTTTGTGCCAGCTTCCCCCAGCGTTCCTTCCAGCTCTGAGGGACCCTTTTCCAGGGGGGCAGCCCTGTGTAGGGCCCGGGCCTCTTTCAGGTCCATAGGTGGTTCCCACTTCCCTGCCTGTGGGATCTAAGCTCATCAGCTGGGACCTCAAGCCCTGGCCTCCTCCCTCTTTGCTCCTCGGGTTTCAGTGTTTTGAGTCACATCACTGTCTCAGAAGTACCCTTCCTCTTCCTTTTCTCTCATAAAGATCTACCCCAGAGCACAGCGCTTTGAGGTCTTGTGGATTATCCGCACCCAACCCGCTCTGTGTGTTCCTTCTGTCTCTACCAGGACGGTCTGTGTGCTGGCTGGTCCTCTGTTCCTGTGCACGTGGCCTGCCCGTTCCGTTTTACCCTCCTCCAGGTTAAGGACGTGACACTGTCCTGTGCCCAGTTCCGTACAGAGCACACAGTGGGTGCTGAATAAATGCGTTCTGCTGGAATGAACTGGTTATCACCAGTGGGTGGAATGTCCACAGTGGAGCAAAATAGCAACAGTACAGGATTTGGGGTCAGACAGACAAGGGTCAAACCCCACCGCCACTTACTGGCTTATGGTGCCCTGTCCGAGCCTCCGTTTCCTCATTTGTAAAGAGACAGTATTTACCTCCCAGGGCTGTTGTGAGGATTCACTGAGATGCCGTTGATGTTTTGCAAACTGGAAGGTGCTGGAACATGTGTCATCTATCCTGACCTCTCTTGGAAGAGGTCCTGAATTCATGTGTCCTGTCTCACACACAAACCTCTTCAGCCCTCAGATGGAGGTCTCCTCTCCCCGGGGAAGCCTTGAGTGTGGGGCTGGCCTTGTCTGAGATACAGAGAAGTAAACCCCGAGTGTGGAAGATCCATGACAACATTCAAAGGAAGAAAGATCAATAGGCAGGGGCCCCAACATTTGAATTTATAGGGCTGTAAATCCAGAGAGCAGCCTGCGTAGCAGGACAGACCTGAGTAGTCCCCTCCCCCTCAGCCTTCCACCAACACGCTCCATACAGACCTTGTCCTAATATCTCACCTCATTGCCCTAGTGGCCATCTCAGCACCACCATATCCTAGCTGTGTGACCACAGACAAGTTACTTAGCCTCTCTGAACCCATGTCAGATGGGGATAATAATAACCTCATAGGGTTCTTTGGCAAATTAAAATATATGTTCTATGTTAAGTGCTTTACATGGCTCCTGGCACTAGTCAGGGCTCGATAAATGTTAGCTATTATTAGTAATAATAATAACCATTCTGAGTGCCCCAGTAAATTGGTCCCCTCACTACCTTACACAGTTCAGTAAATTATTTCCTCATGACCTTATTAACCACTCTGTACCCAAATAAATACACTCACATTATCTTATGCACCACTGGGTATGCACCTGTAAAAGCCTTCCGCTTTATTTCGTTTACAGCTCTGCATGTCCCCATTACATCTCTCTGTGTTTTGTGGGCACCTTCTCCTGTCTGTGGTACTCAGGCCTTCTCTTAGCCCAGGTGATTTATGAGGGACCCTTAACTGGAGCTAATATGCTATGATATTTTGCCCCCCATGCTGAACACACATCCTATTAGTAGAGAAATTGGTAATTAATTTTTTTTTTACTTTAAATGTCTGCTCTGTGTGTGTGTGTGTGTGTGTGTGTGTGTTTGTGAAAGAGAGAGAGAGAGAGAGACTGATTTTATCCTTTCTGTCCAAAGTGTATTTCCCCTGGAAGAAATACTTTTGTAACAAATGTGACTAGGAACAGGACTGAAAATATGGAAATTGCCTGTGGCACCAGCACTCGTGCAGGGACGCAGCTGGTCTGGTGGGACAGTGGTGTATGCAGTGAGCAGAGGTGAGGGAGGGGAAAGTGAGGACAGACCGGGAGGAGGCGGGTGGACAGGAGGGCTCCACCACGGATGTGTGGAGAGAAAGCACTGACGGTGAGAGATGAGTGGGGAACTTGAAATCCTAGACAAAAACAAAGTAGCTGTGGGCAAGAACCAAGAAAGATGGGGAAGAAAGGAGGAGAAAGGCCTTGGTACCTTGAACCCCAAGAGTGTTTGGTGGCGTCCTGCATTTCTGCAGAGAGAATTTCCACTTAACAAACATATACCCTGCCACCGCAAGGCTAAGAAAAGGACACAGGATTGAAGGCTTGGGTGGGAGGTCACTAGATTAGGCTGTAGGAGGAAATGATTCTTTTGAAATATACTTTCTATCTTGTCTTTTTCCAGTGCATGTTAGCGTGTGTTTTGTAATGCACCTAAAAGGTGAGCACGGTGGCAGGCTGGCGTGTGATTTAGACCTAATGTATGTAAATGGAGAGGCATGCCCAAACACTTTTTACTGATGTGTTGCCGGATCAAAAAAGTTTTGCTTCCGTTCGCATAAAGATGGAGATTTGTAGGGAGGCCAGGGAGAGAGACGATGAGGGAGGGCTGATGAGGGAGAGCTGCTTCATGAGAGGACGTGGACAAAACCGTGGTGGTAAAGGATGGGTTAGTGCTGGAGCAGGAGGAGGTAGGACCCCTGGGGATGGATGGCAGAGGCCTGAGGAGGCCCAGCTGTGCCCCCCGCCTGACCCCCGGTGACCACTGGCAGGTTCTGAGCCTTGTCTGTGACCGAGGACAGTGTTTCTCCTCCATCTTGCCTCCTCTTTTTTTTTTGGTCCCCGACCAGGGATCCAACCGGTGCCCCCTGCAGCGGAAGCGTGGAGTCTTAACCACTGGACTACCAGGGAGGTCCCTTGCCTCTCCTCTTATAGTGGAGGGAGGGAGGCTACCACAGAGAGGAGGGGGCACCCAGACCAATTAGATCCCTTTCTCTGGGGATGGGGCCCCAGCATCGGTAGTTTTAAACTCCCCCGGGGCCACGGGACGTGCAGCCAGGTTTGAGAGCTGGTGACCCACCCCTCTGAGTGCTGGAACATTTAAACGTCCTGCATGGGTCTGCGGCGGACCCGAATAGGACCCCTAATAGGTGCTGAGCAGATGCTTGCAAAACTCAGGCGCCTGTGGCGAGGGGCCCTTGAGAAGAAAGGACAGGGCGAGTGAGTGCAACGACCCTGCAGAGGAATTGGCGGCGGGACTCCGGGACTGATGAATTTGGAGGGGCGCAGAGGAAGATGTTGAGGCTCGCTCGGGCTGCCTCGCCTGCGGATGGGGATGGGGCCGGGAGGGAGGGGCAGCCACCGCTTTGAACTTGCGTGGAGCCTCCCTAAACAGAGCGGCGGGTGGGGGAGGAGTCCAGGTGCCGGGCAGGGCTGTCTCCCACCTGCGCGCGCTCAGCGCCGTGGGGGGACCGGGCTCGAGGAAGCGCTCCTGGGAACGCGGTGGAGATACCCGCCCTGAAAGGCGGGGAGCGGACGGCTCCCTGAGCGCCCAGCGATGGCGCCCACCCGCCCCGCCGGGTGCACCTGCTGCCGCAGGGGCCACGGCGGGTCCCGAGACTCGGCCACCCTCCGTGCTCGGGGCGGGCGAGGCCAGGTGCGAGCCCCGCGCGGGTCGTGTCCAGAAGTCCCCACGAGTTAGTCGGAGTTTACGTTCCTTCCAACTTTTATTATGGAAATTGTTAATCAGGAAAACAGAAAAAAATAATTCCAGGAGCACCCACGTACACGCCTCCTAGTCCAAGTGTTTTTCATTTCGCCGTAATTGCTCCCCCCTCCCCGCCCCCCATCCCCTACACAGTGTTTGGTTTGCTGAACCATTTCAAAGTAAGTTATAGCCATCGTGACTCTTCACCTCTGTATTTTAAACTGTAAGGGTGACCCCTGTGACCACATACCATTATCACACTTAACGCAATTTTTAATGATTCCTAATGATTCTCATTTTCCCCAATTACCCTCAAAATGCCTTCATGGCTATAGGATTTTCAAACCAGTCTCCAATTATTTGCTTGTTCTGTCTCATAAGTTTACTTTAATCTAAAACATCCCTCCCCTCCTTCCCCCAACACACACACACACACACACACACACACACACTTTGTAAAAGTGACTTGGACTTCGGAGGGTTCAGGCCTGCAGCCTTGTGACTCTGTCTGGTTGCTTCCCCACGGCGTCATTTGCTTTGTTCCTCTATCCCTCGTGTTTCCTGAGAGCTGAAAGTCACTTCTAAAGGCTTGCGGAGATTCAGGTTAAACATCTTTGGCCAGAGAACTTTCTAGGGTATGCTGGATACTTCGCATTGCATCATCTTACACTGTGCTGTCGTCACACTCTGGAGGAGGTTTCTAACGATCCAGCCTCCCGGACTCCTCCCCAGAGAGTCTGATTCCGCGGGGCTGGCTTTGGAGCCCAGCTGTCTGTATTTTTCAAAACCACCGCAAGTGATCTGAGTGCCGTAGTGCCATGGCCTGCACCGCCCGAATAGCAGCCAGCTGGTAAAATCATGTTCTTGGTCCTCCAGAAGGCGTGGTGTAAGGGAGCGTAGGTGGGCTGGTCGAGGCAGGTGAAGTCCTCAGGGCCCCAGCCCTCACCAGGGCAGGTGGTCCTTGCTGTCTGGGGGCGAGGCGGGGGGAGGTGGGCACGCCGGCCCCAGTCAGGGGGGGAGCGCGGGCTACCCGGGGCGGCGCCCAGGCTCAGCTGGGAGCTCATGCAACCCCAGGGGTGCCCCAGGCACCGCTTTGCGCACCCAGTGCGCAGGACAGGGCCTGGCCTACCATGAGTATTTGTTGACTTGAAGACACAGGGCTTTCAGAGGAGCCCTAGGGAGCCACTGTGAGAGTGAACTCCCAGCCAAGCAGCTCTGATTTCCATGTTCCCTCCTGGGTTTCTTCCTAAGATTCAGATAAAGGATTTCCAGACGGTGGAAGCAGTGGCTGTGTGATAAGGCCCAGAGGACCAGTGCGGCCATCACCTGCCCTCAGCTTGTCCTGGTGGCAGCCTGTGGGATTTGGGGGAGGTGAGGAGGTTGGGGTGATCAGGTGGAGCCGCTCAGTGTGGCAGAAGGGGGAGGTGTGCTGGGCCTGTTGGTGAACCAAGCACTCTGCCCGCCCAGCCTACAAAAATGAAAGAAATGGTTCCTCCTCTCAAAAAACTGTTTTAGTGGAAAAACAGAGCGTCAGTGGAAAGTGTCTGAGTTTCCCCCTGAGGTATATATAAGAACTGGGAAATACCCAGAGGGAGCAGTTTAAACTGGACACATTAAGAAGGGCTTTTAAAATTGGATCTTAATGGATGAATAGGAGCCCAAAGTAAATAAGAGGGCTGGGCAGGCTATGTCTTATCTTTTGCCAGAACTGGGCTTGAAGGGTAAAGCAGTCTCAGAACCCAGCAAAATCCCAGCCTAGGAACCAGCAGGCTTGCCTTCTTAGAACAAGCAACCTAACCCGGTAAGGCCTTCATTTTTCCATCTGTAAAATGGAAAGCTAATCTCTGCCTTATATAACTTAGGGGCTGGAGGAGTTGGGCAGTGGAGAGGTATTAAACAACTAAAATGAGCTAAAAATGCAAACATGGTTTAGGAAAAGCTTAAATTAGAATTCTCATTGGCGGGGTGTGAGGCGAAGAAACATGGCAGCAGCCCAGGCGTAAAGGATGTCCAAGCCAAACTCACCTTCAAGGCCCAGCTCAAAGGTTGCCCCTTCAAAGACGCATCCCCTGCTTTTTTCGGTCTCCCTCCCCTCAGCACTCCCATTCCTCATGGTTTCCACCCCACAGAGTGAGACGGGATTTCTCAGTCTCTGCTGCTGACCAGGCTCATCTGCGGGAATGTCTCTCTGGCATTAGGGCGGGGGCCTCTGAGGAGGTTGGAGGCTGTGTTTATGCACACGAGGCACGTGATGCATCTGTACTGAAAGAAGCCCCAGCCCTCGGAACGGAACGGAGCCTTCAAGAAGGAACCGCGGGGCTTCCCTGGTGACGCAGTGGTTAAGAATCTGCCTGCCAATGCAGGGGACACGGGTTTGAGCCCTGGTCCGGGAGGATCCCACATGCCACGGAGCAACTAAGCCCGTGTGCCACAACTACTGAGCCCACGCGCCGCATCTACTGAAGCCTGCGCGCTCTGGAGCCTGTGCTCGGCAACAAGAGAAGCCCGCGCACCGCAACGAAGAGTAGCCCCCACTCGCCGCAACTAGAGAAAGCCCGCACGCAGCAGTGAGGACCCAGCCCAGCCAAAAATAATACACAACTACTGAAGCCTGCACGCCTAGAGCCCGTGCCCTGCAACGAGAAGCCACCGCAATGAGAAGCCCGCGCGCCGCAACGAAGAGTAGCCCCCACTCGCCGCGACTAGAGAAAGCCCGCACGCAGCAATGAGGACCCAGCCCAGCCAAAAATAATAAATAAATAAATTTATCAAAAACAAAAAGAAAGAAGAAGGAACTTCGTGGTGGAAGGGAAGCAGAGTTGTGGCTGGGGGCGTCTCAGGCCTGGGCTGTGCTCCCTGCACTGTTTCAAGCCTGGAGGTACCCTGGGCAGGTCTGGGCTTCAGCCGGAACTGGACCAGATAGCGGCCAAGGTCCCACCAACCTGGACACTGTGCGGCCTGGTACTGTGATAGAGTAACTAAGGCCTGTGGCCACTCACAGAAGGCTTTAAAGCCTCTCTAGGGCATCTCATGTCCCTCCCCCGCCCCGCCTCCTCCAACCAGCAAGAGACGGCAGGGGAACCTTCTCAGGCTGACACTTTCGTTCCCCAGGCTTTTATCAAGCATCTACGTTTGTACCCAGTGAGCACCCCAGAGACCTGGTCCCACCATGGTTTCTAGAATGCTCAGCGTCTCTCAAGTTGCTAAGACTGGACTCGTTTGGAGAGAAGCCATTTGGCAGAAGTATCCTGAACCCCACGCCAGTCATTTAACGTCTTCAGGCCCCAGGTGCCTCCGCTGTGAAACAGCATAACCAGCTGTGCAGGTCTGGGGGCAGAGGCTGGGCCGCAGCTTCCAGCTCTGAAGGGTCAGGACTCGACTGAACAAGTGCGACGTGTTTTTTTTCTTTTTAATTATTTTATTTATTCATTTTTGGCTGAGTTGGGTCTTCGTTGCTGGGTGCGGGCTTTCTCTAGTTGCGGCGAGCAGGGGCTACTCTTTGTTGAGGTGCACGGGCTTCTCATTGCGGTGGCTTCTCTTGTGGCAGAGCACAGGCTCTAGGCGTGCAGGCTTCAGTAATTGTGGCACGTGGGCTCAGTAGTTGTGGCTCATGGGCTTAGCTGCTCCGCGGCATGTGGGATCTTCTCCGACCAGGGCTCGAACCCGTGTCCCCTGCATCGGCAGGCGGATTCTTAACCACTGCGCCACCAGGGAAGCCCGTGACGTGGTTTAAAGGGCTGGCCTGTGAGTTCCGAAGTGCTCGGCGAAGCCGGTGCACTTGGGAGCGCGTCCCTCTGTGTCACCTGGAAACATTGTCCGCCAGGGGTCTTGGTGCCCCTCAGGAGACCCTTTGGGGGTCTGAGGAGTGAGGCCCCGGGCCCCCTTTCACTTCTCTCTGGACACCCACCTGGGCTCAGGCCCAGCCTTCCCAGGCTAATACCTGCCTGAAGGAAGACGCCGAGAGCTCGAGTGTCCTCTCGGTGCCGAGGAAGGACACAGCCCTTAGGACCCAAGCTGGCGCCCCTGACCGGCCAGAGAGGCAGGAGCCCCTCCCCCTTCTCCACGGCCTCTGTCCCCCTGCTTCCTCCCAATCTCACCCTCTCTTCCTCCTCCCCAGGTCTGACCATCCGCTCTGTGCCACCCCCATCCCCCTGCACTTTGGCTGAAGGGGACGATCCCTCTCTCTTACCCCCTCCCCTTCTCCACTCTGATCAACTCCACTTTCCTGTGAAATTGAGAAGGAAAAAAAACCCTAACGCTCACAACACAACAAAAAACACGTTTCAACATTTTACAGGTTTCAACATTTTTCAGGCCGCCTTGTCACATCTTATCAGATCAGCCAGGAGCCTCAGGCCAGGCACTCTGGGAACCGCTTTGGAGAACAGAAGCTGTAACATTCCAGCCGAGGCCCTGCCCCACCCTCTGCACCCCTCTCTTCCCTCCCCCCTCCCCACCTTCTTCTCCCCAAAGAAACGTCCTGCAGGGCCCGCCCCTCCCTCTTACTGGGAACTCCGCAAGACCTTGGCTTTGAGTGTCCCTCCACCCGCTTCTCTCCCTCCCACGGCTGTGGCCCCTCTGAGCTCTCAGGTGGTCTGAGGTGCCCACTGGGTCCTGAAAGGAGGCTTCTAGAAGTTGGGCAGCAGAGGGGAGTTGTCAGAGCCACTCACAGAGTGCACAAGTGACCAACTTGGCCAGTAGGGCCCTGAGTTGTGCTGGATGGAGAGTTTAGGGCACCGTGGCCAGTCCTCGGGGGCTGCTGCCAATGGGAGGGAATGGCTTTTTACTTTGGTTCCATTTGGGGGGGATGTGTGGGTTTTGTCACCCATGGCGACGTGGACTGCCGGCCTGGAATACCCCCTTTCCCTCACATTCACACCAGTACAGAGCGACAGATCCAGGAAGTGCTGACCGAAGTCCAAAGGGCCAGATTTCAGCCAAGGCAACCTGAGGGAGTGACCCAGATTCTGGGTCCCAGGGCGAGCAGGACAAGCTCCCCGGGGCGGGGGCGGGGGGCAGGCTGGGAGGTCCCACTGTGAGCACAGAGAGGTCCCTCCATCCCCACCCCGCAGGAGGACACTGTGAACTGAAGGCTTAGGATGCATCCCGAGTGCTCACCCAAGGAGGAGGGTGGGGACACAAGTGGGAGAGGGAAAGAGCGGAGGAAAGGAAGGAAGGAAGGGCGTGGTGACTCGCTCTGTCCAAGTCTATTGGCTGCACGTCTCCTGATCAGGAACACTGGCAAGAAAACAGACCCAGGTGCTTGGTGCCCGTGTTGGCTGAGCCCAGCCCGACCAGCCTGCCTCCTGCGGGGTTTTGGAAAAACCCTCCCCACCTCTTGACCTGAAGTTCTATCCCCCCTGGTGTGAGGGCCCTGTCTCCACCCTCGTGCCCTCCCTCCCTCCCTCCCTCCCTTGGCAAGTGGCATCCAACACCGCCACCATGAGGCTCCCTGATTGTCTCACCCTTTTTCCGGGTGCCCCCTGGGGGAGACAAGGCCTCGAGTATTATTCAACTATTAGCTCCAGGACAGATTCCCAGATCTGAACTTCTAGCCTTGGTCTTTCTCTTGGGCTCCAGCTCTGCACCTCCGGTGCTGTCTGGACCTGGGTGCCTGCAGGTCTCACCAGGCCCACAAACTTCCTCTTTTTTCCCCAGACTGCTTTGCCTCTTACTTTCCCTTTCTTGGTTGACAGCATCTCCATCTTTCTGGTCATCCTGGCTCAAAATCTTGGTCATCCTTTTCTCCTTCCTGTTGTTTCCATGTGACCCATCCTTACTCACTGCTTCTGTTTTTTGGGTTTTTTTAAAATTTATTTGATTTATTTTTTTGGCCGTGTCAGGTCTCAGTTGGGGTGCACGGGCTCCAGAGCGCGTGGGCTCTGTAGTTTGTGGCCTGCGGGCTCTCTAGTTGAGGCGCGCGAGCTCAGTAGGTGTGGCGTGCGGCCTTAGTTGTCCCGCAGCATGTGGGATCTTAGGTTGGGATCGAACTGACGTCCCTTGCATTGGAAGGTGGATTCTTAACCACTGGACCACCAGGGAAGTCCCTTCCTCTCTGCTTCTAAGGCCACTGTCCTGAGACCCAGAGCCACAGGCCCTGCTAAACTAAATGGGAGGTGCTCGGGCCCCAGCCCAAAGAGGTCACCCCGAGCCCTGAAACCTGTCCCCCTGGAGGACTGTAATACGCAGACAGGCCTGAGACTCTCCTTAGCATAGAGTATCACCCCAACCACCTCCCCCCGCACTCCTTTCCCAGCCTTGGGTCTCTTAGTACCCACCCCCTGGCCCCATTCTGCAGTTAGACGTTGTCTAATAGGTTAATATTCCAAAGCCCAGCTCAGGAATCTTCAATGGCTGCACACGTCGCCAGAGTAAAGCTTGGCACTCAGGGCCCCCTTCCCCTCCTCCGCTCCTTTGTAAGGTCCTGGGACTCCAGCTGGGGTGGGCCCGCCGCTGTTCTCTCCCACCTCTTGCCTGGGGCTCTTCCCTGGCACCCCAGCTCCCCCTGAGGGTGCCCCAGCCATCCTTCGCCAGCTCAGTGCCTGCCTTCCAGCGTGCCTTCACGGTCCTCACTGCCTGGGACCCGCTCGCCCCCCTTCCAGGATGCCCCTGCTCTTACCATGTGCTTTCTGGTGTGAGGGTTACTTGGGTGCTAAGCTACAGGTGCCTGGGGACCCTTTGTCACTCGTGGCACACATGGCACCCAGACCTAGTAGGTGCTGGAAAAACGCTTGTTGGTCTGTAATTGACAGATGCCTCCTGGTCTGGGCGCCCCGTGGGTGTGGCTCAGTTCATCTCCATGTTTCCAGTGCTTGGCACTCTGCCCGATTCAGTCGTCACTTACATGTGTGTTGAGTGAATAGGTGGGGAATGAGTTTGTTTGCCAAGGGAAGACTTTAACCTGCTCTCCTAAGGGCACCTCTATGCACGCCACATGTTTATTGCTCTTGGGGTCAGGCTCTTGCAGTTGCTTCTTCATTGACTCCTCTCTGGACCTTGGGTCCCAGCTCAGTGTGTGGATCCTTTCTACCCTCACCCTTCCCTTCCTGTGTATAAACAAGGGTGGCCCTGTAGCTCTTCTTGGGACACGAGAACCAGAGGACCCATCCATGCCTACTGAGTGAATGGACCAGCTGCTGACAGGAGAGGTCCAGGCAGATGTTGATGAAAGGCATCTGCTGGGGTATCTAGGCCTGCTCTGAGGACTACGGGACCACGTGAGCCCTTTGGACTCAGAAGCAACTCCCTCCCCTTGGCTCGCACTGAGATGGGTGCAGGGTTGGGTTGGGAGGGTGTAGAGCTGTGCTTAGCACCCGTGGGGCCCACATGTGCTCCAGGGAGGACAAGCGGATGGGTGGAAAAAAGTGGTAGCTTGTGACTCTTGACCTAAGTCCCTCCTCTTGCTTTGTCACAAGCTTCCTGCCAAAGCACCAGGGTGAGTGGCCCTTGCCACTTGTGTTAAAGCTCTTTGGAAGTTCCAGGAGTTGGGTGCATCAGGGCCCACTAGGCCCTGCCCTCCCCCACCCCACTGGGTACGTGTGCCCCTGAACTTGTCAGGCGCCCCTCATGATGTCCACCAGCCCTGAGTGGCCTCTTGAGCTGAGTAGAAAAGTAGTAGCCTTGAGTTCCAAGGCCAATGCTGGATCTTTACTTCCTGCCCATTTTCAAGATTTTCTTTCCCCTTCTGGAAGTTTCCATCTTGCCCCACGCCAGGGTTGGGCCCCTCTGGACCCAGGAACAGGAAGGCCATCTGTCCAGTACTGTCCAGGAGCCAGCTGGGAGAGCACCAAGCACTGGGCTATTGTTTCCAGAAACACGGTGGTCACTCTGGAGGAAAGAGACAAAGGACCACAAAGGAGGTGGTTGTGATTCCTCCCTTTTTCCATCTCCTTCCCTTCCTCCTGAACTCACGGCAGTCAGCTTAAGAGGCACCGGTTCTTTGGGTCAGCGTCTGAAGGTGGCCTGTCTGGGGCTAGCAGAGATGGTTAGTCCTCGCCGTTGGAAAAGGTGAGGCCAAGGGGCCCATGACTCCAAGAAAGGCATGACCGGGGGAGGCTCGGCCACGGAGCTCACCCTGAGACTGGAGAGCAGAGGTGGGGACCCTGGAGCCTTTCCCTGGGCTGCACCCTTGGATCCACCTTCCACAGCCCCGCCCATATGTGACTGTGTGACCTGGGAAAACAACAAACTCTCTCTGGGTCTGTCTTCCCATCCAGAGGAGGAAGGGATTAGATAAGACCAGTGGTTCTCAGACTGCACCCTGCAGAGGGGCCATAGGTGAGAGCAAGGGGAAAGTCAAGGGATAGGTCTCTGGGCCCCTGCCCTTTCTTTTTCCTTTCAATTTAACCATTTTTAAGTGTACAAATCAGTGGCATCAAGTAGGTTTGCAATGTTGTCCAACCATCACGACTGTCTGTTTCCAGACCTTTTCATTGTCCCAAACAGAAACTCATACTCATTAAGCTGTAACTTCCCCTCCCAGCCCCCAGCTACCTCTAATCTGCTCTTGGTCACTATGAATTTGCCTATTCTTGGTACCTCATGTAAGTGGAATCATACTATATCTGTCCTTCTGTGTCTGGCTTATTTCACTTGGTATAATGTTGTCAGGGTTCATCCATGTTGTAGCCTGTATCAGAGCGTCATTCTTTTTTGTGGCTGAACGATATTCCACTCGATGGATTTACCACGTTTTGTCATCCATTCATCTGCTGATGGACACTCAGGTTGTTTCCACCTTTTGGCTGTTGTGAGTAGTGCCGCCATGAACACTGGTGTACAAGTATCGCTTGAATCCCTGCTTTCAATTCTCCAGGATCCACACCTAGGAGTGGAATTGCTGGGTCATATGGTGATTCTGTCTTTAGCTTTTTGAGGAAGAGTCCCTCTTTTTGTCTGTTTTATGTACCGGGGAGGGCGGGGGGGAGGATGTATATTAGGAAAAAATGGCTAACAAATAAGAAACACCCTAAACTAGATGACTCCGGAGGCCCCTCCAATCTCTCAAACACTATAATGTTGGAAGAGCCTAAGGTCAAAAACGTAGGAAAGTTTGAGTGCAGGGGAGGGCAGCTGGTTGGGTGTAGGGCTCCAACCCACGTGGCTCGTTAAGGGAGGCAGGGCGGGGACAGCACGGTGTGGCCGCTCCCTGCAGCACCTAGTCCCCGCCGGCAGGTCCTTGCTGGGCGGACGGCAGAGTCTGTGCGCCCACGGCGCCACGGTCACCGAACAGGCTGCGCTGCGTGGGAGCCTTGTAGGCCTCTCACTATATGCTGTGTGCCCAGGCTAGTTCAGCACTGAGGTGGCCCTGCGCACACCAAGCAGGCCCACCCCAGCTTCTGGAGGCCGAAGGCGCCGCGGGTGGCGGCGAATGGCTTGGTGGGGCTGGGAGGCTGATGAGACCGTGCGTGGCATTTACGCCTGGCCTGTTTGGAGAGGGGCTTTCATCCTCAGAGGTCAACATGGAGGCCTCTGGAGCAGCCTGTCGCGGGCTGGCACCTGCCGCCCGTCCGCCTGGCTGCCTGTGTCTGTCCTCAGCCCAGCTGGGCAGTGGGTGGTTGGGTGGAGGATGAGCTGTCCTTAGGGGAGGGTGGCAGGGCCCTTGGGCCGGGCAGGGCCAGGAGCTGGGTATAAATAGGCCTGGAGGTGCCCTCCACCCTCCCCCTCACCAGCTGCCGGTGCCAGGCAGGTCCCCACCTCCCTTGGGAGCCCAGCCACTGTCTCAGGTCCTAAACGTAGGAACTTCCTCAGCGGAACTGAGGAATCTTGTCCTGTGTGTAGGTGGAACCTCCGGATGCCTGGAGGCCTGGGGAGTTTGGCTGAGGGGCTGCAAGACGGGGGGTGGGTGGATCAGACTGGCCTTTTGGGAAGGAGTCGTTCTTTTATTCCTCCCCTGGAGAATCAGCGAGTACCTGGCATGGGCCTGGCCCTTTGGTCGGCCAAGGTTGCTCGTGTGGGTGCTTGTGTGTGTGTGTGTGTGTGTGTGTGTGTGTGTGTGTGTGTGTTTCTGTTTATTTAGGGTAGGACATATACCAAATTGTTAATGGTGGTGATTTTGTCTGGGGATACAGGACTTACATTTTACACATTGCTGAATCATTTACTGGAACACTTTCAAGTTTTTCTCTTAGTTTTATAATTTTAAAATGCAGACATGTAATAAAATGGAAAACTTAAGAATAAACAATGAATGGGGCTATGTTCTTGATTTCATCTTTTAGATCAGTGGTCCCCAACCTTTTTTGGCACCAGGGACTGGTTTCGTGGAAGACAATTTTTCCACAGACAAGTCTGGTATGGTGAGAGGTGCTGGGGGGAATAGGAGGAGACACAACACAACCTCTGTCCTCAGGGAACTCACGCTAGCACAGCCAGATGGAATTGGAAACAAGTCGTTTCAGCCCTTTGGGATAAGGTCTGAGTGAAGTAGAGGAAAAACACGAGGGAGGAGAGGTTACTTCTGTCTGGGGGCCCATGAAATTCTTCGGAACGGAGACGACCCAGGAACTGGAGGTTGAAGGATGGGTAAGATGTTTGCCGGGGACTTGGGCAGTGGAGAGGCGCTCTGGATGGCGGGCTGCTAGTCATCCAGCAGGCCACTCACACTTTGGTACGAAGAACTGAGGAGGACGAGGCTCACTGTGTGACCTCCTCCAGGGGAACATGCACTCCGCTGATGCGGACAAGGAGCTGTGAGTCAAGTTAACGCAACTGTGGTGGTGGAATCTCAGACATGAGCATGTGTGGGCAGGAGGCTCAGGGGTCGGGTGGCAGGGCGTATTTGGGGGAGGGCAGCTATCCTGCAGAAATCAATCCCACGGCCACAGCCCCATTAGCCCCAGCACCAGCCCTCAGAGCTAAACCCCCATCCCTAGAGGCCCTTGCTCATTACCGGCAGGATGTCCAGATCTGAGCTGAAATCCTTGAACGGAGCATCCTGGAAAGGTCCTTACGCCCTTGCCCTTTGGGTTAACTTTAACACTCGGCCAGATCACAGATGTCTTTTCAGCCACCCTGGTTAGGACCGAGCTTCCGGGAAAGGGGCCAGCTTTGCATCCTTCCCAGTGATGGATGGGAAGGGGCTCTGAAAGTTCCGATGTGTTCTGTCAAGTCAGGGATGGGAGGGCTGAGAAATGAGGTTGATGACATAGCAGGGGACAGAGTGCTGGGGACAGCCCCTAAACACATGGTAACCACCATGACCACCGCGACTTGAGGGCTTCCTGTGTGCCGGGAGCTTTCTATCCTTTATCCCTCCCATTATGTCTATTTAATAGATGAAGAAACTGAGGCACGAGGGGTTAAGTAAACTGCTTGAGATCAGCAGCTGGGAAACAGCAGAGCTGGGTTTGAATGCAGGCAGCCTGGCTCCAGGTGCACGATGGACCTGGACAGCAGGAAGGAGACAGGGTTTGTTGGGAGGAGGGAAAAGAACTCATCATCTCTTGAGGCTGGGAGTTATTCTCGGAGGGTATCATCCCTGGAGTCAGACAAACCTACGGTTGCCCAACTTCTCTGCCTCAGTTTCCTCATCTGTAAAACCGAGATGACAGTACCCACGTCACAGAGCTCTTGTTGAGGATTAAGTGACATGATATCTGTGAAGTGCCTGGCATATAAGTGCTAAATAAATGGTGGTCGTGATGATCGCTAGCGTTGAACGTGACTGCAGAGGAAAGGAAATCTGCTTGGTCAGAGGAGAGATTGCAACTGTCCAGGAGGAAGGATTCACAGTCAAGGGCTTGGTGCTCCGGAGGGGAGCACGGGGGACCGTGGCGTCTCCCTACTGGGAGATGTTTGGGGGACAGCTCCGGCCTTTGCAGCCACCCAAGCCCTGCCGGCCAGCGCGTAGGGCTTGGGCATTCTGCTGGGCTGGGTAGGCCCACCTGGGACCCACTGGGGTGGGGATACTGGTGAAATGAGGGAGCAGGGAGCCGCTCGGAGGGCTGGGATGAGGAGCAGCCTCACTGGGTGGAAATGAAGAGCCAGCCGGGGCTTCCCCACACCCCAGCCCCCCTTCCCTGCAGTGGCACCAGCCTCACCTGGCTCCGTGGATCTGGCTGTGTGGCCTTGGGCGAGCCGCTTCTCTCTGTGGGCCTCTGCTTTCTCATCTGTATAATGGGCTTTGTGCTCTCTAAAGGCATCTCTTGTAGGTTCTTATTCTGATCCAGCTTAGCTCGAGGGTGCCCAGGCCTGCAGAAGTGCCAACGGGTGTAGGGCAAAGGCCGGGAGAGGGCAAGGAAGGAGGAGAGGGACAGAGGATGGGGAAGGAGTAAAGGAAGGAGCCCTGGGGCCCTGGTGTGGTTGCTGAGCAGACCCGTCAATGGGGGGGCGGGCGACGTGGGACAGAGCCCCCCGGTGCCAGAGGTGATCGTGACCCAGGCCTGACCAGGTTAGAGTTTGCAGTGGGTCCAGGAGGCCAGGTTGAAGGAGCGCGTGGGCTCCGCAAGGCCGGTCCCTCCCTCTAGGGACAGGCATGGATGGAGGTGCCTGTGGTGGGGGAGACCGGGGAGGACTCTGGCCGAAGGGGAGGGACACGGAGGCTGGGCAGTGGGTGCCAGGTCTCCCCATGATGCTCTGGGACCCTCAGGGGCCAGGCCGGGTATGAGGAGGTGGCAAAGAATCTCCATGTTCCTTTAGAGGGGCCCGCATGGCCCACACTCAGAACCAAACCCAGGTGAGGCCGTGGGGGTAGCAGCGTCCTCCGTCTGGCCCCAGCTCCCCTCTCCAGCTGTCTGCCTATAGGGCTTTGGGGCCTAAACGTCAGAGGAGGGAGTGGGAAAGGCCTGGCCTTCTTCCCTTCCTCCCATGATGGCCCAAGGCTGAGTCATCTGCACTGAACCCTGGCTCGGTTTCTCTATCCGGTGGTTGCAGTGCCGCTGGGGCAGCTGCAGGGCAGGCCTGGATGTGCTGGTTAAGAGCACGTGGAGAGGCAGCCTGAGCGGGGGCGGGAGGCTCAACGCTGCTGCTGCACAGCCCTGCAGCCTTGGGCAGTTTACTTAGCTCCCTGGCCTCAGTTTCCTTGTCTATGAAATGGGATGTTGATGATGATGATAAAGGTCCTGCCTCACAGACTTGCTGTGAGGTTTCCATAAGGTAAGAGACTTGAGCACTCAGAACCGGTCCAGCACATAATAAATGATAGGAGTTTGATTATCATTATCACAATAACCAGTTTATAACTGTAAACGGGGCAGGGGCAGGAGAGGGCACCCTGCAAGGCCCTGTCAGATGCTGTGTGCGTCTTGGTGCCCGTCAGGGGGCTCTGGGCTGACCTGCTCTATCACTCAGGTTCGGTCTTAAGGCCCAGGGTGCAGACGGGCCAGGCCTGCAGCCCCTCCCACCCCTCAGGACCCAGGCAGGCACTGCCCAGAAGGCAGGGTGGTTACGTGGTTAGCCCCACCTAGATTGACAGACTACTGACTGAACGATGAGGGACATTAGAGTGACGTGATTTGATCAAGGTCACTTGCGTTGGATGGGGGGAGTACGATCTGAGGTCTTCTCCCTCCTGACCCTGAGCGAGACTTTCACGAAACAAAGCCAAGCTCCAAGCTCTGGTCAAAAAAGAGATGGCGCTCCAGATGCAAAGATGGTGGACAAAGGACAGAGGACCTGGGGAGAGACACTGGGAGGCTCTGGGCTGGGCAGGCATCGTCCTAGGGAAGAGGCTGAGAGGCATTGCCACAGGTGGTATGTGTGTGTATGTGTGTGTAGGAGTGCAAGCTCCCTGCTAGGACTGAGGCTTCTCTACTTTCTGCTTTCTCTGAGAGGCGATGTGATGTGATGGGGGTCGAGCCAGCTCCTGCCATCTTCCTCTCCGTAGATTTTGTTTCCTTCCGATGGATCATTGGAAGTCTCCATGTGGCCCTAGAAACTGAAACTCCCAACCTGACCTCTCCCCATCAGGGACACTGGCCCAGAGCCTGGGAGGGACTTGACCTGGGTCTCTAATACCATCTTTCCATCCAGGGTTCTTTTCATAGTATTGCATTGCCCCCAGGTGCCCCTGCAAACTGGAAATGCCCACGGCAGAGGGCCGACTCCCTGGATCAGAGCTCTGCCCTTCAAGGGACAGTATACCGCAAGGTCAGAGGCAGTGCATTCAGATGCCGGCTTCCTCAGGGCCGTGGCTTCAGGCTCACAGGCCCTCCGTGGCTCCACCTACCCTGAGTGCTCGCGGAGAAGAAGCGATGCCCACAGTGGGCCGCATGCTCTGTGCCTGCGGTGCCACTGCCCTCTGTCTGCCCGCAGGTCCCTGGCCCTGGGCCAGCAGTACACGTCCCTGGGCTCACAGCCCCTACTCTGCGGCTCCATCCCGGGCCTGGTCCCCAAGCAACTGCGCTTCTGCCGCAATTACATCGAAATCATGCCCAGCGTGGCCGAGGGCGTGAAGCTGGGCATCCAGGAGTGCCAGCACCAGTTCCGGGGCCGCCGCTGGAACTGCACCACCATCGACGACAGCCTGGCCATCTTCGGGCCCGTCCTCGACAAAGGTACCGTCTCTGGGTGGGTAGGAGGTGCGTGAGGAGGTGGGGGGAGGGCATCAGGACACAGTCACCCTTCCACATCAGGGCGTCTCAGCTCTGAGCCCAGGGTCCCCAGGGGAGGGCGATAACGCTGGTCACGACCCGCGGCCTCCACAGAAAGTGGGCCAGGTCCCTCTCTGGCCTGACCCAGGCTCTCACGTGGTTGCCGCACCTTCCCAGGTGCTGCTGGGGGCTGGGCAGCCTTGAGATCCCATCCCGAGATCCTAGGGCAGGCTAGGAGGCTGCGGCCTTCTTTTCCTCCTGGCTGGCACAGTGGGTGGCCCCAGGCTTTGATGTGGACTTTTGTGACGTTTTCCCAACGCTGTGTTAAGTGCTATGTAAATCTAGCTTTGGGGTGGGGTGAGAGCACTGTCCCCCTTAGGTCCCTCCCATGTAGAAAAATTCTGGAGCGGAGGAAGCTGCCTCGTGCTGGTGGCACTGCACTGCCCCCAGGTGCTTCCGTGAGAAGCTTCTGCTGGTCCCCATGCCCTGATAGCTGGATATGCCCACGGACTGTGGTGGGGCTAGAGGGTGTGCTGGCCTCTGGGTAGCTTGCATCTTGCAACCTGGGAGTCTCATTGGCTGTGTCGCAAATGAATGGGATTCACATTACTTGACTTTGAACATGAAGGCACTGGGAGAGAGGGATGGAGGCACAACTGCTCCCAAGAAGGGGACTTCGGGGCTGGTGCGTTCTGGGCTGAAGTTGGGCTACTCTCTGAGCAATTGCAGTGTCTAGGAATGTAATGGCCCACTGGCCTCCCGGGAGCTACCATTCCTTTTCCTCAGCCACTTGAACCCTCCTCCGGCCACCACCAGGGCTTTGGCACCCAAACGGGTGAACCGGGCCCTCCCTCCTTTTAGAAGAGTTGCATTTACAGCTAGAAAGAAAAGGGATCTGAGAACCAGCTGGACCTGGGGAAGGGTTGGAGGGGAGTGGCAGGGAATGAGTGGGACGAAGCCGACCCCCCATTTTAGAGTGGAGTCCCCCTTTACCTGTGCCTCAGGTGCACCTTGTAAGTCCGACCTACAGGCTATTGTCGTGGGACAGAAGGACAATTAGCGAATCAATGGATGATGATTCTGCTGACGCTTCTATTACCAAAGCTAATTATTCCTTGTTTACATAAAAGGTTTGGCCTCCGATTGGGGCCAAGTGGCGGTGGTTTGCATTTCAAACCTGATCTTGCCGGTGTGTCAGTCTCCTCGCCTTCCGGTGCCCCACCTCGGGCCAGGTAGCGCTTAATCAAACAGCCTGGCGTCTAGACGCGCTCCCCAAAGCAAGACTCACCTTCTGATTGCTCTTCCCCGCGCGGGACGTTAGCCTGTGAAAACCGGGTCTCTGAGCTTATTATCCCTTCACGTCTGTGTTTAACGTTTTAAATCACCGTTGTAGGTTCTAGGACTTGCCTACATCTCGAAATTGCAAGAGGGCAGTTTTGTGTGGGGGGAGGGAGGGAAGGTGTCAGAGACACTGGGAATCTGAGGGAAGCTCTGCGGTCTCCGGGAGGAGGGCCCCCGCATGCACGCGCGCCCCAGCGCCCAGAGCCCGGCGGGAACGGGTTCGAACGTAGCTCTAGGCTCCACGCTCGGGCCCCGCCTCTGGCGAGTCCCGCACCCCTGCCGCGTGGGCCGCCAGGGTAGACCTCTGCCCACGGCTTTGAGACCCAGGGTGGCAGGGAGGCGGTCTGCTCCGGGGCGCGCATCTTCCGCGGACGCCGGGGACCGACTCCCCGGGGCTGGCCCGCCCGGAGCGGAGGCCGGGGCGGGGCTGCACCCGGGCGCGGGGGGCGCAGGGGTCAGCGGCCGGGCCGGAAGGCGCGAGGCTGCGGCGGCGGGGTGCGGGCGGCGGGGGATCGCGGTCCCCGGGCGGGGCGGGCGGCCCGGAGGGGCTTAGGCGGCTTGAAAAGGGGCCCGAGAGCCGCCCCCCACCGCGCGGCCCGGCCCCGCGCCCGCTGCGGCCGCCGAGCCATTCACACGCCCTCTGGCCATTCGGCGCGGCGCGGGGGCGGGGGGCGCCGCTTCAATGGGGATTTCGCGGGCCGGCGCCGGGGCCGGGGGCGCGGCCCGGCCGCGGGAGCCGCCCGTTGCTACGCGGTGGCGGCCGGCCCGGCGGCCCGGGCCCGGCGGCCGCATTATGCGGGTAATGCGGTGTGACACCGCGCGAACAAAGGCGGATTGAGCCGCCCAGCGGGCCCCGCCGGACGGGGACCAGCACAGCAGGGCTGTCAGCGCCGCTCCCAGGCTAATCCCCGCCCCGCCCCCGCCGCCCCCCGCGTCCCCGGGGCTGGGAAACGAGCGCGGCCCGGGGCCGGGGCGCCGCCGCCGCCGCGAGAGGCCGCGGGCCGGCCGGAAGCGCGGCGCTCGCCCTCGGCGCCCCCGGCCCCCGGGTCGCTGAGGGGTGGGCAGCCGGGGCCGGGGTCGGAGCCGGGGCGCAGCGCCTCAGGCCTCGGCCGCCCCGTGTCGCAGTCGGCGCTGGCTGCGCGGGTCCACTGCCCAGGCGGGGACCGCTCCCACTCCCCGCCGGCCTGCGCGGGAAGGGGGACGCACCCTCCTCTGCCGGTGGCCCACGAGGGCCCCGGGGCCTCTGAAGAGACGGCAGTGGCCACGAGGGGTTACCAGGCTCCCTCGTCCGCCGAGCTGCCCTCAGCGCTCGGGACCAGAGCCACAGCCCAGGAAAGGAGGCATCCAGGCCAGCAGCCCGGCGTTTTGCAACCTGCCTGGCCTTGGGCAGGTCACCTCCCTGCTCTGGGTTCCTCACCAGTAAGGAGAGAGATGGTTGGACTGCAGGTCTTTCAGGCCTTTGCCTCCCTAGTTGTCAATGTCTGTGTATCTGCTAAATGGGCCTGTAATAAGACTTTCTGCCTCATAGGGGTGAGAGGATTAAATGGGATAAAGCACAAGAAGGGCAGAATCTGGTGCAAACCGAGCACTCAAAGGTAGTTATCATTATAATGACGTCGTCGGGGTGGGGGGGGCACCCTGAGAATCTCTACTTTCTCTTTGCTGGACCCTGGGGCAGAAGCAGGGAAGTGCCCTGTGTCCCTCCATCCTCCCGGGAGGGGCTTGGCCTTCTCAGTCCAAAACCTTGGCTTTGTCTGGGTGGAGGACAGGAGAATGGAAGGGGTAAGCTGACATGCTGACCACTGCACTCCTGGTCAGGAACTCTGGTGGCAGAGGGAAGTTGTACCCATTTTACAAAAAGGGTAACTGAGGCTCAGGAGAGGAAAGGGTCTGCCCACGTGCATCCAGGTGGGCAATGGGTGGACTTGGGTAGGTTTAGGCTGTAGGTTCCCAGGCCTCCCTCCCCACAGACCTCAGGCTGTCTCAGGAGTGGGAGGGCCCGGGCCTGTGCTGGGATTTCCAATTTGGGAAGGTGGAGGGCAGGGGGGCGTGGGGCCAGGACGGATCAAGGCCACCTTATCTCTTCAGCAATCTGCCAGAGTTGTCCTTCCACCCCTGTTTCTAACAGGCTCCACTCTGCCAGCTGTTAAAGCCCTGGGTTAATCAGTTAGCAGCTCTGGGCCTCAGTTTGTTCATCTGTAAACTGGGGATACCCACCAGGGGCTCGGCCAACCAAAGAGGAAAAGGCACTTCTTCTCCCCTGGGGCTGCCGAGCCCCTTTTCGCAGCTGGGGAAGTCAAGGCAGGGCAGCCGCGTCCCAGGGCCCGGCCTGAGCAGTGCCTCCCAACGCCTTCCCCACAGCCACCCGCGAATCGGCCTTCGTGCACGCCATCGCCTCAGCCGGCGTGGCCTTCGCCGTCACACGCTCCTGTGCGGAGGGCACCTCCACCATCTGTGGCTGCGACTCGCATCATAAAGGGCCGCCCGGCGAGGGCTGGAAGTGGGGCGGCTGCAGCGAGGACGCCGACTTCGGGGTGCTTGTGTCCCGGGAGTTCGCGGACGCACGTGAGAACAGGCCGGACGCGCGCTCGGCCATGAACAAGCACAACAATGAGGCTGGCCGCACGGTGA
Organism: Physeter macrocephalus; assembly: GCF_002837175.3. Taxonomy (NCBI): domain Eukaryota; kingdom Metazoa; phylum Chordata; class Mammalia; order Artiodactyla; family Physeteridae; genus Physeter; species Physeter macrocephalus. The sequence goes on from NC_041227.1 coordinate 118,776,579, forward strand.
GCCCTGGCCGCCCTCACCCCAGCCCTGCCCAGGACCCCTTCCCGGACCTGTCCCTGCCCCTGCCTGCCCCTCCCTGTGGCCCTTGTGCATTCCCGGCTCCCTGCTCTCCTCTTTCCGCCTCCTTTCTCCTCGGACTGCACCCGGTCCCCACCCCACCCTGGGGATGCGGCAGCCCGCGAGCGCAGGTACCGGCCAGCCCATCCGGTGCACTTCAGCTGCCCGTGTAGGGCTGTGAGACCCGTAGACCTGGCTTTGAATTCAGCCTCCATCCTTTCCTATGGTTGCTTGACCTAGGGCTAGTCACTTAAGCTCCCAGCCTGTTTCCCTATCTGTCACTCGGGAATAAAAATCCTTATTTCCTAGGGCTTTGAGAAGGGGATGTGATTTCTGCCAGTGCTTGGGGTGTGAAGGGGAGGGGAACAACGGTCATCGTTCTTTAGGTCTGAGCCTCGGGCCCCAGTCAGTTCTCACCCTGCCACAGTGTAGGAATAGAGAAGGCTTCAGCGATGGGGGTGGGTGGGGCCGAGCGGGAGGGCCTGGGTGTGCTCCCAGGTGGGGTCAGTCTGGGGACCAGGTGCCACTCCTCTTCCCAGACCATCCTGGACCACATGCACCTCAAGTGCAAGTGCCACGGGCTGTCGGGCAGCTGCGAGGTCAAGACCTGCTGGTGGGCCCAGCCCGACTTCCGCGCCATCGGGGACTTCCTCAAGGACAAGTACGACAGCGCCTCGGAGATGGTGGTGGAGAAGCACCGGGAGTCCCGTGGCTGGGTGGAGACCCTCCGCGCCAAGTACGCGCTCTTCAAGCCGCCCACTGAGAGGGACCTGGTCTACTACGAGAACTCCCCCAACTTTTGCGAGCCCAACCCCGAGACGGGCTCCTTCGGCACCAGGGACCGGACTTGCAACGTCACCTCCCACGGCATCGATGGCTGCGACCTGCTCTGCTGCGGCCGCGGCCACAACACAAGGACGGAGAAGCGGAAGGAGAAATGCCACTGCATCTTCCACTGGTGCTGCTACGTGAGCTGCCAGGAGTGTATCCGCATCTACGATGTGCACACCTGCAAGTAGGGAGCCAGGTAGGGTGGCCCGGTGGGGAGGCTGGGGTGCCTTGGCGCAGGGCACCGGGTTTGCCTGTCTCCTCTTCTTGGCAACCCTGTTCTGTTTCTGAGCGGTCCAGGACCCATTTCCAAAGCCAAGGTAGGAAGCCAGGATTTCCCAGGCTTCAGTGGGAATGGTCCTGGGGCAGTGTCTCGGTGGATTACACAAAGCACAGATAATAACCAAGTGTGTGCACACGAGGCTGCAATTGATTAAATTCGTGTACAAGTTAGTAAGTAAATTAGGAGCCAGGTCAATTTTTCGCACAGCCACTAGCTATCATTATTGAACATCTGTGGAGCCAGAGGAGGGACTGTGGGGCTGGAGGCTGGGACGCCTGACTTCTGGTCTTGACTGTGCTCCTAACCTCCTGTTCTTTCCCTTCTTTGGGCCTCAGGTTTCTTACTGTAAAGTGAGGGGGTTAAAAATACTTGAAATAGCAGGCCAAAAAGTCTCTTGTAACCCTGAGGCAGAGTCGTTTTGCATCCACCTTGAACTTAGAGGGCAGGCTTTTGTGCACGCCTAACTCCTACCACCCTCAAGGAGGTGGATGGGAGGAAGCGGGGTGTAAGCCCGTATCCCGGCAGATCTGAAGGTTGGGTTTGGGGGGGGGGTGGGGCCCACTCTCACGGCGTTTATGGCCGGTGATGGGGAGGAGGAAGGAGTCATGTTCAGAGTGATGGTGGTGAGTAATCAAGGGATCGAAGGCTGGTGGATTAGGCTCCCAAGCTTCCCAGAGGTGGCCTGCGTGGGAGACACTGTGGCCCGGCCCTCGGGTCCACAGGTCCCCAGGACAGGTCAAGATTGGCGTGTGGTGGTCCCGGTCTTGGAGGGTCTCTAAGGCCCAAGGGAGGCTTTCTCCCTTTTCTCTGCCCTGAGAAGGGGCCTAATCTACAGGGGTCCGAGCCCTGGTCCAGCTTCCACCACTCGCCCACCTTGTGACCCAAACAAGACCATCTCCTCATCTGTCATCCTCCCCAGAGGTTCTGTGAGGAACAAAGTGAAGGACACTGGAGACAGTGCTTGATCTGTTGTGAAGGACTCGCCTGCCTGGGGCTGTGTCAGCGAGGGCACGGCACTGGGCGATGCTCTGGGCGATGCACAGGGCGGGACTGGGGGAGGGGTCGGACTTCTTTGCGGCATGGAGGGACCTCAGGCGCTGGGGAGAGCTCTGCTGGCGGGGTGGCTCAGCCAGTCTGGGAAGCCCCTCTGTGTAGCTCAAGTTCCGTCCTGGCAGGGACAGAGTCTGGGAAGACAGCAGGAGGCACCACTTTTCTTGGTGTCTGAATAAAAGCAGTGTGGGGAGTGGAAAGAGGACAGAGGCAGTTCTACCTCCACCGCTTCCCAGCTGGAGGCCCAGTTTCCTCGTCTGTACAGCAGTGGTGACGATGTGGGCCTAGCAGAATTTTCCTGCGGTTCAAGCAAGCCAGCAGATGTGAATGCTCGTCTGAATAGGGTGCTAATAGAAAGTGATAAATGCCATGAGAGCCAGGACATGAGGGCAGTCATCGTGCAAGGAAACGGTGTCATCACTTGGGCAGTTTCATTTACGGCTTTTCAAAACGATGGAAGTCAGTGAATAAGAGAGAACGCCGAGGCTCCCTGTGGCTTGTCAGGTGGAAGGAATGTTTGAAAGCTGCAGTGCTTCCTTCCTCTGATGTCCACTCTGGCCAGAGGCAACAGTGTCCCCGCTGTCAAGCAGGACACGGCTCTGGCCATTCTGAGAGGAGGCTGGGGGGAAATCGGAGTTTCAGAACACTAGCCCTGGAGGGGCCACAGAGGGCCGTTTGTCTAGCCTGCCCATTGCACAGATAAGGACACTGAGCCCAGGGCTCTGCCTCCAGAAAGGCCCCACATGTGGGTCCTGCAGAGGCCGCAGCGGCAGCAGCCCAGGCCCCGGCAGTGGCTCTAGGGGGCTCCAGGGTGTCACAGCTCTGTTCCAGCACCTCCCCTCCCCTCCCCTCAGTGAGCAGCCGAGAAGCCATCTGCCAAGTGGGAAGGAGGTGCTGGGTTTGCCCTCAGTGTCCATAAAAATCCCCTGCCTGCGATCTGATACTGATCGTTAAGAAGAGTCAACACTCTCCATCAGCCTTCTGTTCCCCGTTTCTGAAACAGAATGGCATTGCCCCCAGTCTTATGGAAAGTACTACGTGGATGTGGTTTCAACATGCCACACCCAGGTAGGTGGTGGCCCCCCGGGCCCTCATATATGGACGCTCTGGAGTCCCTGCCCTGGGACAAGTGGAGAATTGTCCCCCAATGTGGTGCCTTTCTGACAAACACTCAGTTTGGCGAGTGATTTGGGGCAAGTTGTTTTGCCTCTCTGAGCCCCAGTTCCCTCACCTGTGGACTAGAGGTCATCCACACAAACAGCCCTGGCACAGGGTCCAAGGAAGCAGCCAAAGATTCCAAGGCTGAGTGGAGCTGACCTCCAAGGGCGACTTTCCCCCAGGCCTGCTGCTGGTCTGGAGCCACAGGCTGAGACCAGTTACCTTTCCTGTCCTTTCATCCACACCGACACTCTGCAGGCAAGATGAGAACTTTCGAGACAGGCTGGCAGGGACTTCAGAGAACAGAGCCTGCAGCCTTTCTCTTGGCTGCACTGTCTCCAGTGCAGGTGGGAGAGAGAAGGGCGCCCCAGAGCAGGACGTGTGCCCTCCACACGCTCGGGGAGGAGCCCCAGTCAAGATGCTTTATGCCACAGGAAGGCCAGAGTCCTGGGCCTTCCTCGTGGGGAAACCTCTTTCCATTGCTTGTAGATTTTGTCCAGCGTCTCAGGTTAACCACCGATTTCCTGCCTTACGAGTTCCAGGTTTATTCCTTGTTACTCAGATTCTGTGAGCACAGTAAGCTGGAAAGGGCTCTGCATGAGAGTCAGGTGGCCTGGCTGACCCCAAGTCCTGGGTCTGTCACTAACTTGCTGCGAGACTCTGGACGTGTCCTTTTAATCTTGCCCAGTCTGCTTCTCTCCTTGTAAAAGTCTACTGGCCAAGGAGTTGGGGGTCGATTGGGAACACCCGTCAGAGCCCTTTGGGCTTAAATCCTTTGTGACATGGAAATACAAATACAAATGAAGAAAATGTACACATCGGTGCTCCTAAGAGAAGGAATTATTCATAATGCAATCGACTTTCTTCTGTTTGGACAGCTCGATACAGAAACACAGTGTACAGGAGTCTACGAAGTTGGGAATTGGGCCCAAGATCTGCAGCGTTTCTCCCAGTCTCTGTGCAAGACAGGTTCCTGTATCAGGCTAGTTACCTGCTACTGGGCTTCCTGTTGCCCAGGCCCCAGCTAGCGGGTGGAGAGGTAGGATGTGGATCCCAGCGTGTAGACGCTGAAGCTCTACTGTTCTGTAGCTCGCACACCTTTCCTCAGCAGTAGACCCCAGGTAGCGGAGGGAGCATGGAACAGCCGCTGGAGTCTCCTGTTACCTCCGAGCTCAAGAGAAATGCTGAGACACCCGATCAGCAGCCTCTGAGCTTTGCGCCCTGTGGGTGGTCTCTCTGGGAAAATAATCATGTTCCTAATTCTTCCTCTTTACTTTCCAAAGGGCACTGGTAACGGGTGAAGCGTGTGGCTGGGCAGATTCACCGAAGTCCTACGGGAAGCAGGACCCAGAGCCGGGCTCAGCCCTCAGCATCAGACAGCAAGGAATCCGGACTGTTGCCAGATGCACGTGTGGTAAATTACCTGGTTCCAACCCGCCCGCTGCCTGGGAGGCCTCCCTCCCTTTTCTCTCATCTTAAGTTTCTCACCCTACTCTGGATGGTGTGTGGTTTTTAAAGAAGGGGCTCTCTTTTTAGTTCTCTAGGGTCTGATAGGAACAGACCCGAGGCTTATCTTTGCACATGTTAAAGAAAATAAAAATGGAAAAAAAAAAAACCCACAGAAAACCACTTCTACTCCAACAGAACAGGCTGGGCTCATGTGAGCGCTCTGCCTGGTGGTAAAGACATCAACGTGGGCAAGATTCTGTTTCCCAGCTGCTTCTTCTGGTGACATTCCAAGATGCCTGCGAGGTGAGAGTTAGGAAGTAGGACAAAGCCCTGCAGTCTCCTTTTCTCTGTCTACTCCCATTCAAATCTGATAGACTTTCACATTCTGATAAAAGCCATAGGTTTAGCTGGGATCAAGTGGTAGGGAGGCCCAAGGCAATCGTTAGAGTCAGGTTTTGAGTTTGAAGAACCGGGAGTTCCAGGCGGCCTGGTAAAGCTGTTTGAAGAGCAGCGGTATGTTCTTCTCAGTCCCATTTTCTCTGTAACCCTGTTCTGCACGAGAGGCTCTTGGGAACTGCAGTCAGATCTCAAAAATCTTTTTCTACCATTCTGCAGTTTCCACCATTAACGCAGTACTTTTTTTTTTTTTTTTTTTTTTTTTTTTTTTCTGTAGTGAACGTTGTAAATAGGTTATGTGTGTGGGGCAAGCCTCCTCTAGCTCCAGTGGCTTCCTGAAGAAAGTGGTATCTTTAAAGGGGCCATTCTGTCCCTCCCTGCCCTGCTCACCTGCAGATTCTCCATAAAAACAAACTCCAGGTCGAGCAGTTGGACTGTAGGTCACCTTAGTATAAATTAGACAAAAAGGGTCAGAGGGAGAGTAGCAATATATTCCTGAAGTTCCAGTGTTGTGGCTAGTAGATGGGGAGGATACCGATGATTCCTTCGTTTCCTCTCCTATAAGGACACGTCGTCCTGCATCCTTGTCTTTCGTTGGCCTGCGTGAGGAAACAGAAATGCAGAGTTCCTTCACACAGGTCTTCCGGCCTCACCTGTATGCTGACAGCATCAATCCGTGCAGACACCAAGGATCAGCATTAGGTGTTCAAAAGGGGGGCAAGCCGTCACTTGCTCCCTTGGGTAAAGCGTCTCACAGCTGAGTTCTCCTTGATCCACACGGGTCCTCTGGAGTGTCCTAGAGGAAGCGAGCACAGTGTGGAGGCAAACGGGTCTGATGGTACGAGTCAGTGCAACAGCTCTGCCTTAGAGTCAGAAAGAAGAGGTGCAGCAGGGGCACAGTACAGAACACAGTGATTTCTTCCTCTTCCCCCTTCTCTCTTTGCCTAACAAACAAACACTGACCTAAGGTACCGGGTCAAGCCATCTTCCTATGTGCTCAGGCAGGTTCGCCAAGACGACTGTCTAGAAGCCGTGCCTGCAACTCTTGAATCTGCTGGCAGTGAGCCCTGCTAAAAAGATACACATCCCATCCCCTCTAGAGAGTCTGAAATGCCCCTCCCCATCTCAGACTGAAGTTTTAAATCATGTCAACCAGATAATGCTTGCTTTATGTGAGAATTCTTTCAGCAGAATGGATACAAATTTTCAAAACAGTCTTTTCATATCTATGTATTCTATATTAAAAGTGATAAAGTCATGTTTCTGGGGCGTATTCAAGTAGCTGACAAGTAATTATTTAATAATAGTACATTGAGTGCATTGTAATTATTCTCGCCATAGTCAGGTAATAGTATCCAACAGAAATTTCCTACCAACCTGCTGTATCCAAAGTTTTGTAAAAAGTTGTAGAAGTTGTTGATCTTTTTGATTTTATATTCAAAAAGTCTCTTTTTATAAATATTATTTATTATACAATGTATATACCTTTGAGTTAACTAAGATTATATATTATATAAATATATATATATTTGGAGAAAATATATTTCATCATGCAGTTTTTTTCTGTTAAGTCATTAAAGAGAAGGTAAACAAACTTAAAACGGATACATTGTACAATGTGTGGAGTTTTCAGATTAATGCTTAGGAGGTCAAGAATATGAGATTCTGAATGTGGTCACCTCCACTTTCACTCTGAAATTAGTGGCCCAAATTAAGGTAATTTCCTTTGTTTTCTAAGCAAGATCATCTGAGACGTCATGGACAGTAGGTCTGATCTACTAAAGGACTTTCTCACAGGCTTACCTTGTTCTAAATCAGCTTCTAACAAAGAATTTCCAGTTTTGGAAGTCAGCAATTTGGGCAGTAATTCATCTCATAGACCCCAGCACTTCCAGTGCACAAATTGACGTCACAAACACTGAGATACGGCTCGAGGCCCATGGACCATGGGGTTGGCCACCGACTTAATCCCTTTCTAACCCATGTTTTCAACTCCATTTATTGGGAAAATAGGATTTGCTTTACTGAAAACGAAACTTGAGTGGACATGGCTCTCCCCTGCTAGTTCCACTTGAGAGCTAAGCTTCGGAAAGGGTAGGTTGGCGGGAAAGAAGAAATGGTGTGCCCTGGGCTCTGGAACAGGTGTCGTTTGAAGGTTTAGATCTGTTTGGGCAGAACAGACACACTAGTGGGCATGCTCTTGGGAAGGCCATTCTCTCCCGGGACCGAGGCTCCTAAAGGCCTCATCTGAAGCTAACAAAAACAGGTAACGCCTTTTCATCAATGAGATGATGCTGTAACTCAGTTTTATGACCACAGACAATCCTCTGGTCTTCAGACCTACCCATAAAATGTCACCTTCAGTTGTTTATCTGGCACAGCAAAAATGTTTTCTCTTCCTTTTTCTTTCTCCTGATTTACCTTTAGTAGGAGTAAGTAAATTCATCTCACTTCACAGAAAAAACAACAGAAAAATAGAGGGGTCTGCCTTGTGCGTGTGGAGATGGGCTGCCTGTGCTCTAACCTTAGATTAGGGATGGCTACTAGAAGTTCATGAACTTTCTTTTGCCCGTGACATGTCTGTCTTTAGTGCCTGAAAAGCTGAAATCACAAAAATGGTGGTTTCGGCTGTGCAGTGAATCAGACGTGGAAAGGATACAGATCTCCCCGTCTCATGGAGCTGCTCATCTTTGTATTTCACTTTTACATGAAGCTAATACGCATCTACCCCAGTATTTTGGGCACTTTTTTTTTTAACCTATAAACTTGCCAAATATTTAAATGGCCCCTGGTCACACTCACCAAGGCCATTGGTAATCCTTTCTATGATTAATTATATTCTATGATTTAAGAGAATACAGTTTATAGCAGTGCTTGAACATTTAGTTTCTCCATAAGCATGAATACTATCTAAACATCTAAAAAGGAGAGGAAGATCTGCCCCCCCCAAAAAAATCCAAAAGAAAGAAAAGAGATAATATAATGGGAATCATTATTATCTTTCAAAGCAGTATTATTTTATGAAGAAAGAAGGGAAGGGAAGTGTGTGAGAGAGTTCAAGGATGAGCGGATGAGGTACAAATAAAGGCAGAAGGAAGAAGCAAGGCTAGGGGAACGATGATGGTGAGATTATTCTAGGTGCGTCAGATGGTAGCGTCCAACGAGCCCACGGTGTATCCACACTGGCCCTGGGGATGTGGACGTGTGCTAATGTGCGTGGCTCACCTACACGCACACACAGGTGACGTTATTTCAGCAAAATTATGGCTGCTAAGTGTCATCATTTCTCCTAGCTCAACAGAGGACTTTCTAGGAGGCAAAAAATGATCTTACCATTAATCTTATACTCCCAAAATGGAGTGACAGAGTCAGCTGTGTGGAGACTGTACGCTGGGAAAATTTCAAACCTGAGTCCCCCTTGCAAACCGTCTTCGCTCCTTGGGATTCTTGCCAATTGTAGGCGCCATCTCCTGCATCTTAATGTCACGGTGTCCACACCGCACACGCCCTCTGTGGGCCCAGCTCCAGGACCCAGTCTCGGCACTGCTTGCCAGCTGAAGAGAAACTTTGTATCATTTTGCAATAACTTCTGAAATCTACATGCTTTTTTGAACTCTCGTACACACCTTTGCCAGTCACGTCTTTGAAGAGGCTTATGGATCAAGTTGCCAGGCAAGGAAAATGAACTCTTGCTTTTACCTTCTGTGTTTGGGCTGGGTCGGTTGTTTATAGCTGACTCAGTGCTTCAGCAAGTCTGTTTACCAGGATTTGATTATTATACACACTTAAATCTACTTCAAAACTTGTCGCTGAAACTTAGGGAGGCTGTTCACTGTAATTTTTAGGATATGAAAAAGCCTTAAAGTAAAACAAATTTCAGGTTTAACCATCATTATCCAGGTTTTCTGTGTTACATTAAAAAAAAAAAGGTGTTTCGGGGAAGTTGTACAACTTTAGAAAGGATAAAAGAACCTCCTTTTCTGAGGTTTTAATTACATCTTCTGATAAAAAGTAGCCTCTTAACAGTTCATCCATAGAAGAAGAAATCTAAGGCAGGAGATAGTAGAGTCTCCTTTGCTTTATCACCAGGCCGTGCTGTAATCTCAAATGCTCTCTGCCCAGCATCGGCTTTGAAGAGTTCCGGGATGGCTTTAAGACTACCTTGTCAAGGCTATGCAGGGACCAGGTGACCTCAGGGTCCTCCTCCCAGGAGGGTGTGGACAGCTCCCGGGGAGCTGACCTTGCTGTTGGAGAAGCCCTGAGGTTGACCTCTCCCCACAAGCCTTGCTGATTTTCTGGGTGGCTTTTAGTCCTAACCCGAGCCACCTCTAAGGATCAGGGTTTAGGCTAAAAGATCTGATAGCTCAGAAACATGCAAAATGGATGAAGGATACCAAAACGAACCATGTGAAGAAATCTCACTGAGAGTGTTTGAGTCCCTTGGCTTGTACGTGTCATAGGAAGGAGTAATTCTACTTGAGAAACAATTTTCCCTTCCGGTTTATTACTAACCCGCTTATGGCTTTGGTACACTTCAGTTTTTTAGTAAAGGGAAATAAGTAAAAGAGGTATAAAGATTCTTGTTGTGCACTAACTTTATAAAATATGCTATCGATGTGAATTTCCTTTAAATTAACTATATTTTCTGAATGATTAAAATAATAGATTTTAAAATAAAAATCATCCATCTCCTTACACGAGTTAAAACAAGGAGGGGCTTTTCTGAGCCCTTTCTTCATACACTCATATCAGTTATGTATGCTGTTTTGTACAAAATATTGGTCTACAGAATGTTTTCAAGTATATGTACTCTTTATTGCATTCCTTCATTTGCATTAAACAATATTTATATTTTTTCAGTATAGTTTTGGACAAATCACAAAGACATCAACCTTATCTGACAAGACACATAAGTTAATACAATGTGTGCTGCTTTCAAGGGAAGAGAAAAAAGAGGCAAGATCTAAAAGAGATGAGGGAACCCAGGGTGCTGCCTACCAGCAATCACAGAAGTTCACAATACAATCCACCTACAAAAACAGCACAACAACAGCCACAAAATAAGCTAGGGATGAAAACCCAAAAGAAAGTAGACGTGACATACAAGTCTACCAAAAATATACAGAGAGCAAGATCTGGAGATAATTCACCTTCTACCACGGGGACAGATGACATAGCTACACCCAAGTACCTTATGCGTGACAAACCTTACAGGCGGTGTTAGGTACCTTCAGGTGGCTCCTGATCGTTTGTCCTAGAAGTTTAAGCAGCAACGGGGAGAGAGTGGCATGTTCCACAAGTCTCCTCACCAGACATGACGACCTGATTAAATTTCAAACTCGGCTTACACCACCGTTCTCCTTCTCTTTGGAAGAAGTGCGTAGTGGGGAAAGGAAATGTCTTCAGTGTATTGGAATGGATGTTAAAGGACTGAGGGGAGAGGACTAGAAAGTGGTTTATTTTTTCTGGAAAATAGTGTTTTATTTAGATGCTAGGTAGTACAGATAATTTAAAGGAAGGATACATTCTAAGTAAGTCATTAAGCTAAGGAAAAAGGAAAAGTGGTGATACTAAATAAGCCTGTCATATTAAACTAAGGGACTGACCCATTTAGAGTTGGACACTAATGAGTGCTGAGAGGGTTGTAAGTTACTTTAATGATGCCTTTCTGTTTAGGGGTGTGTGCTTTTTCCATACACATCTCTCACAAGCTGTTAACAACATCTACCAAGTGGTAATGATTAGCATATCTCTTGCCACAGAGCAAATTACTTATATTAAGGGGGTGTCACAGCCAACATGGTAATAATCTGACTTTCTGTTAAGAAAGATCTCCTGACTGCAACTTGGAAACATCTCTGAAAATGGCTGAGAACAGCATCTTAGAAATTCAAAGCCCTGTTTCTTTAGGCAAAGATAACGGGGCTTCCGGGAGAACCTTTAACCATATATCCAATTACCTTTAGTGTTAGCACAAGGAAGTTACAAAGTAATCCCTTTGAACCCATACCTCTATTCACTGCTCCTGGTTTACGTGTAGAAAGTCTTCCTTCTACTCTGCGAACTGCTGTTTTGCAACATCGTTGCGTTTATTGAGAGTTTTGGGGAAACGGTGGTGGTAGGGAGCTTAGAATGTGCAGTGTTCACAAGCACAGTATGTTTCCCACGTTTAAAGACTGAGCAAGAAGGAATCAGCTTGCACGGAAAGGTGAGCACAGCATTCTAAAGCAAATTTTTACCTTCCACAAAACTGAGTATCTCAATAAGCACAAGGAAGGGAGTTTCATTGCACTAATCATGCAGAGCGAGCACGTGTTGAAGGTAGGGAACATTTCACTTTGTCCAGTATCTTGAGTAAGTCGAGTGACGATCCCAGGCCACCTTCACCTTGGTCACTTTCCTTGGTCACTTTGTATCTGAAAATAGTTCATTTTCAAAGTCGAGAGGGCTACTGAAAAAGAAATATCCAAAACACAAAAAACAGATGACGGTCTGCAAAAAGCCGTTCATCACAAAATCACACTAAAAGCTTCTTAGTGGTTTTTCTACATTTTTCACTATGTATTTGCTATTAGATGAGCATTTCACAAAAGAAAATGGTTACGCTCCATGCAATTTAAAAGCAGGTTCCAATAAATATGTACCATCGAGCTTTTTCCTGCCTTGTGACAAGGAAGTTTTGCAAAGCAGGACAGGGAGAGGAAACCAAAAGTACAACCCATTTCCTTGCTTGGTCTCCTAGACCTACAACACAGCCAAGAATTCTAATAAATGGAAACAAAGTTGTCCAAGAGAGGCTGAGAATTCAAATTCACATGCACCGTACAGCAACTCTTAGAATAGGCACATGGGTTTAAAAGAGTGGGAAGTCTGGCTGGCGGTCTTAAGTGTCGCATGTACTTACGCTCCTTCTTCTCTTAAGAGGGCCAAGAATTTTCTCACACGGTATTCAGGATCCATCTAAACACATCAGAAGAAATAAAGACGACGGGTTAGTGGTGCCTTCTAATAATGATGCACTTACTTCATGCCAAGAAAATGATCGGGTTTATACTTCTTAGTGCTTTGCTGAGTCACAGAAATGTGTTACCTGCTCCTTGACCAGTATTCTGATACACAGCAAAGCAGACTGTGTCACTCAAGGGAAGTGAATGGGATATCCCAGCACAGAGAATCGCCATGCACGAGGTTGCGAATGACCCAGCTGGTCATCCACGGGCACCTCAGTTGAGCACTCCCTCAGCTAGCACCGGGTGAGGAGGCAGCACTGAGAGGCACCAAGTGTGGGACCGGGGCTGCCCATTCGTGGGGGTGCACATGGCATCCAATTCATAGGGTTCATCGAAGGCATCAAAGTGAGACCAAAACTGAAGAAACCAATTGGTGTTGATTAAGCAACTAAAAAATAGCTTATTAACTCTATATAATGGACACTTGAGCTTTTCTTAGCCTTGGTCTCTCTTGCATAGTTTCTTCTTTGCAATTAACGAAAAAAATTGTGCTGAAACTAAAAAAAAAAGAACAGTGGGGCTGATTCCTCTGACATGCTCTCTGGATAATCTGGGTCTCTTGTGACTGAGAACTGCATTGTGAGTCTAAAAAAAAGATGGGGGAGTTAGTTCTGGCTCAGGTTTTAGGTTCAGGTTGTTATTATTAATTATCCCTACTCATTTTCATTTCATATTCATATTTCTACTAATTTGTTTAATTATATTTTATTCTCATTGGTCCACCAGAGATGTGAAGTAATCTAAAAAATGATCATTAGAAACATCTTTAACGGGGCTTCCCTGGTGGCGCAGTGGTTAAGAATCCGCCTGCCAATGCAGGGGACATGGGTTCGAGCCCTGGTCCAGGAAGATCCCATATGCTGCGGAGCAACGAAGCCCGCGCGCCACAAATACCGAGCCTGCGCCCTAGAGCCCACGTGCCACAACTACCGAGCCCGCGTGCCACAACTACTGAAGCCTGTGCGCCTAGAGCCCGTGCTCCACAGAGAAGCCACCACAATGAGAAGCCTGCGCACCGCAACGAAGAGTAGCCCCCACTCGCCACAACTAGAGAAACCCCGCGTGCAGCAATGAAAACCCCAATGCAGCCAAAAATAAATTAAGCAAACTTATAAAAATTTAATTCCTTAAGATGAATTTTTATTGTAAGAAACACAATAAATTTTTATTGTAAGAAACACACCTAACTTTAAAAAAATGTTCCAGGGCAAGGAATCTGTTTCCCAAGAGGGAACTCCCTGCCCTCCAGGAATAGCTTTCAAATGCTCAGTGCAGCTGTGGGTAAATGCGCAATTGGATTCCCCCCTCCAACCACTTTTTTTTTTTTTTTTTTTTAAGATTTCTTCTCTTCTATCCCAGAAAAACATCTGAACAGAAGTTTCAAATGTATCAAAGTTAAGAGGTCAGACTACAAAGGACTAAGAAAAAGTGTGAATATTTAACAAGAGAAACATTTTTCCTCTTTGGGAATAGAATTACATTTGAGTCAATTGTCAAGTTCTTTAAAAAAAAAAAAAAAAAATGGAACTGGCTGGAGTTCCGCTGTAGTCAGTACTTGCAGGTCTTTGCCCATTAAATATATTTAATATGTGTGAGCAAGGACTTACTGACTTGCCTGTAGCTATGGAATTAAAAGTCAAGAGAAAGGGAGGAAAAAAGTAATCTAGATAAATGACTTTATTCCCTCAGGTGACATCCAGTCAGAGCAGATCCCCAGCACTGTGCAAGTTTTAACAGAATTGTGTATAGTGAACAGAGAGGTAACATGACTTATATTCTGCTAAACTACATGCCTCTTCACTTAGGCTCGGTCTCTCTAAGGCAGATCTAAAGAGAATTCACTCAGCTGCACCAAATCCATTTGATGTGAAGGGGTTCAAACTCAGAGGCCTATGAAGTGTCAGTCGCTGAAGATTAGGCCTGAGTGCCCCACTCTCACTTTCCACCCCACATACAGAGGAAGCATTAACTTGATCACTGACCGGTGGGCATCAAAGGAAGAGGAAGGGGTAGGGATTGGGGAGAAAAACCCACATAGTTTCTTCTATACAATTATTGAAAAAAAAAATTGTGCTGAAACTCAAAAAATGAAGAGTAGAGCTGACTATCTGACAAATTTATCTTTTCCAAGGAAAGAGCCAATGTATACGCACCTTTACCAAGAATAATCCTAAGCAAAGTGATTTGTCTGTAACTTTAATTTACTGCTCAAAATGAAAAATAAATAAATTGGCTTTAAAATAGTCCAGCTGAAAGTTCAGTAAATTAAACTTTAGGTTTCTGAAAGCTACAATTTTATTTTAAAATAAATTTACCGGACTTGCCGGGTGGCGCAGTGGTTAAGAATCCGCCTGCCAATGCAGGGGACATGGGTTTGAGCCCTGGTCCAGGAAGATCCCATATGCCACGGAGCAACTAAGCCCGCGCGCCACAAATACCGAGCCTGCGCTCTAGAGCCCGCAAGCCACAACTACTGAGCCTGCGTGCCACAGCTACTGAAGCCCACGTGCCTAGAGCCCATGCTCCACAACAAGAGAAGCCACCGCAATGAGAAGCCCACGCGCCACAACAAAGAGTAGTCCCTGCTCGCCACAACTAGAGAAAGCCTGCGCACAGCAATGAAGACCCAATGCAGCCAAAAATAAATAAAAATAAAATAAATAAATTTATTAAAAAAAAATTTACCAGCAAAGATTAAAAAGCATTTGCTTCGTGATTCCAATTTGTTATTGGTCCAAGAGCCTATTTCAGAAGTAAGTGAAACTTAAATTTCACCTCATCCACCCACAGCTCACACTGCTGGAAGAGCAGGACTGAGCATAATACATGACTCTCAGAATGCAGCCAGTCTGTCCACCTAAGACCCGGGAGAGATTCATTCAACAGAAGTTTACTGAGTGCCCGACTATGTGTCCAGTTCTGTTCCAGGGGCTGTGGATTTAGTAGTGAGTGAGAGCCAAGGTCCCTGAACTCACGAAGCTTGGAAGTGATACATTTATTATCTAACTAGTATGTCAGATAAGGACAAAAAGACACAGGATGTGCACATGGAGGGGTGGAGTTACAAAAAGAAGAAAGGGAAGTTGCCCGTAGACGTGAGAAAGTCCCAAAGAGGTTTCATCTGTTTTTGCCCAGGCAGTAGCCTGGGGCTTAGTTTTCTATGTGATCCTGGACGCTTCAACCCTACAGTAGTTTGCATAAAATTTCTAGGAGCCCTGCCAGGGGAGAATATACACAGCCTAAGTCTAATCTGTACACTCAATTACCCTGTCCCTTGAAACTGTCTCCCAGGCCCCTTCTGGTGTCTGTGCGTCGCTTCCCGACCTCTGATGGACAACGCCATCCCACCCCCCAACCCCTTTAGATAACTGACTGTGACCCTGCATGACTCACTGACAACCGCTGGGACACTCAGGACCCTCACCTCTAAAATGAGGGGGCAGCAGAACCATTGTTAAGTCCTTTCTAGTTCTAAGACCTAGTTGACTCCCTAAATTAAAACTTAAAGTAACTCTATATTCTTTTCTTCTATTTTTGAATTTTAAGAAGTAGGAAAGAAAAGTACCAATAAGTTATCGTTTGATCTCAGAAGCAGGCTACTAACACCAACCTGATTCTGGAAATAATATAAAAGAATTATAACTTAAAACCTCAGCGAGAGGGAATGATAAAAACTCTTGGGATATATCGTGAAGCTTCTATGTCTGAACCATACGGAGAAGGAAGCATCTTACCTGTAGGGACATCTCGATCAACATTAGTAACTTCTTGATTCCTATCCAGACCTTCTTCCCTTTGACTTGCTGTGCAATTGTGGTGCGTTCTTTATCCCTGAAGTTGCCCAACAGCTACAAAAACAATTAAAAAAAATGAAAGCACGTCTATAAGTGCATCAACAACATTAGTTAATTCCCACATTTACCCTTAAAAGAACAGTGATAAGAACTACCTAACTGGTTCAAGCTGACAGAATTCTCTCATATTTTAAAATACAACCTGACTTGCCTGAAATCCATTAGCTGCAATCATGAAAATGAAAACTCGTACCCTAAACTCTGTTTTCTTACGGACCTTGATTATAATTTAGAGATATATTTGCTGGGGGAAAAATAGCTCCAATCCATAATAAATATCAGTTAAAATTTTTAACATTCCTTTCTAGGAATAATCTATATGTGTCAAAGCAGACTAAATTTAATTCTCTTACTCAACCCCAGCACAAAAACCGCTCAAACAAGGTAAGCTGGAAACATTTATCATATAGATAGTTTCTATTTCGTCGGGAGTATGCCCCAACTGTATGGATCTTGAGGATTTTAAGAAGCCTTCCTGACTCTCACTGCTGAACAAGTCACTAGATAATATTTTCTAACACCTCATCAAGTCATTTGTGCACACTGATATTAATCAAAAGTTTAATAAAGGATATATATTTTTTTAAATTAAAGACTATGTCATCCTCAAAAAAAAGTCAGAAAACATTTCCACATTATGAACTTGTTAATAAAGGGGTTGCTTTTACTTCTATAGCTTTTTTCAAGTTTCTAAGGCTTTAACCATCGCTCCAATTTATTAAATGCAAGTAAATGGGCTGAAAGCTACTATGAATAACTGAATTTTCTGTTTATGGATTACTCTATTCCCTCCCCCCATTCCAAGTTTCTGGTCCACGTAATCTATATGCATTAGTCATGCTGGGCACAAAGTCATTCATTCCTGGCAGTTTGTATGCTGCTTCCACCAAGGAATGAGGAATTACTTCACTCTCACTTATATTTATCTCTTCTTCCTCTAATTCCTGAAAATGACTGCAGGTGTATCCCAGGTTCCGTGTTCTAGGTTAACACAGAAACTAAACACCAGGTGTGATGTCTGGGGCACCCTTAGCATTAATCCCAGCCTCAACTCCTTTCTTCGAACGGTGTGCCATCCACTGGCTCATTCTCACCTCCAAAGCCTCCAGCAGCTGCTCTCCTGTGGCAATGCTGGGCACATGGATGGTGGTGCTGAAGGCGTTAAGCATTTCCATCTCCTGCAGGACATCTTTGCGGCTCGTGGTCCCAATGATAAGAAGCTTGCGGCCCTGATCATAGGGAGAAAATGTGTTACAACACATAGGAAAGAACTGATTAGGAAACTAGAGTAAGCCTCAACAATATCCATTTATTTAATCGCAGAAATGCAAATGATGAGGCAAAAGAGAAGGAAAAAAATTCAGAACTGTCCTCTTGAAAATCCTTTTTTTTTGGGCCGTGCTGCATGGCATGTGGGATCTTAGTTCCTGCCTGCAGTGGAAGCGCGGAGTCTTAACCACTAGACCGCCAAGGAAGTCCCTTGAAAATCTTAAAAAAATGTATCAACAACATGATTCAGAAAAAGCAACACTTTCTTTAGCACGTGGTTCAGAAAGAGGCAACTGCTCTTTCTCCTTATCCGTATCAGTAACATCATGGATCAGTAAATCAGGAAGATACACAAACCAAATAGAAAGATACCTTAGTATATGTTTGTAATTCATTTTTCACAGCCAACCTAGTATCAATATATGTATGGTTGGGAAAAAAATGAAATGAATGAATGGAAACCCCATGCCACCCACTTAGCAAGGCTTTATTACGGTTTTTAGGAGAGGTAGGATAATAACAATAGCTTACATTTATGCAGCAGTTAACTGTGAAAGGCATGGTGTTAAATGCTTTACATAATTGTCTCATTTAATATCTTTAATTTCTTTTAAATTTTTAACCCCAAAATATACAAGGAATGTTTAAAAACTATAGCAGGCTTAGGCCACCATTCCTGATTCCCTCTCTCCAGAAGCAACCATTTTCTACTCTCTTAGTTTTTCTTCCTGTATTTATACTTCCTTATCTTTAAATAACAGTGGTACACTATTATTTTTAGATTTTTCTTTTCAGCTTTAAATATCATTTCCTGAATTCCTATTATGGAAGAGGGAGAGTTAATATTAATTTTGCACAGCCCCCCACCCCAATATGTCCCTTTTCTCATCCTTCCAATTATTTCACAGTCTTTGGTTAAATCTATATTCAGTATTTATTATGATTATATAAATATGATTTACAGCTAAGCCATGTAGTGTATTATTAAATTTCCTTTCTTGGGCAACATTTTGTTTTTATTAGAGTTAATAATTGCCACTCCCCCCCCGCCCCCCCTTTGCTTAGTTTATCAAGTACTTACCACAAGTTCATCCCAAACAAATACTGCCACGGATATCATACTAATATGTTCAAACATGTTAGGGAATTTTAAAGTTTTGGGTGTTTTTTCTCAAAGACATTCCCCTCCTGGAGTCCTCTGTTCTCAAAGTTCAATCTGAACTGACTGTTCTCTAGGCCTGCTGCACAGCTGTAGCCCTAGAACTTTCCTCTCTCCTCTGTTAGATCCCCTGTCTCCTCACCTTCCTTTGTTTTTTCATTTATTCTCTCTTTTCCATGGTACATATACTTCAAAAGCTTCCTGAGAAAGGGTGTACGGGAGGTAAAAATTTTAAGACCTGGAAATGCCTTTATTCCACCCTTAATACTGTACACTTTATAGTTTGGCTAGGTATAGAGAACAAGGTTAGAAACAACTTTCCCCACAGAATTTTCAAGGCATTGTTCTATTGTCTTTTAATTTTCAGTGTTGTTGACTAGAAGACTGATGCCATTCTGATTTTCTGACTCATTCTTTCTAACTTTTAAAAATAAATATAATTTTAAAAGAATCTTTTCTTTATCCATATGTTCTATAAGTTATGAACCTTGAGATAAGTCACTCTTTCTTGTTTACTGAATGTTTCTTTTTTAAAAAAATTACATCCTATTATATTTCATGGATACTACCTTATTTTAGATCTCTGTGAATACTACACATTTTAAAAAATGTTTTCTTCTTTTCTCTGCTTTGTCTCCTCTGAGTTCCTTTTTCTTTTCTTTCTTTTTTTTTTTTTCTTATTTGTTCACTGGTGGTTTTCTTCAAGTGTCTGGTGATTGTTGGATTACTATTCATACTTAAGAGTTAAACTAGTGACTGGAAGCTCTGAGTCTGAGAGCTTCATGATAGGATGATAAGACTTGGCTGACTACTGGGCATCCCTCAAAGGTCAGGATGTGCACATTTTCCCCGGAGGATCTTCCAGTCTCCTTCCTGAGGGTTATAGAGACTAGTTCCCAACATACTACATGGGAGTCGATGGGGGAAGGAGTCTGGGTACCTCACCACTCAATATGGAGACTTCCATTTACTCCTATTTGCAGTATGGCACCTCTTTAGATCAAGCTCTCATTCAGTGTCCATTATAATCCTAAGAATTAAGTATCAGCATTATCTCTATTTTACTGATGAAGCTACTGAGTCTTATAGATTTAACTAATTTGTTCAAGGTCTAATAACTAATAAATGATGGAGCCAGGAATGGAAACCAGATCCAGAATCTGAAATTGTATACTGCCTTTTTTCACGAAGAAAAACACGTTTTAAAAATGTTTACTCGCGGGGCTTCCCTGGTGGCGCAGTGGTTGCGCGTCCGCCTGCCGATGCAGGGGAACCGGGTCCGCGCCCCGGTCTGGGAGGATCCCACATGCCGCGGAGCGGCTGGGCCCGTGAGCCATGGCCGCTGAGCCTGCGCATCCGGAGCCTGTGCTCCGCAACGGGAGAGGCCACAAAAGAGGGAGGCCCGCATACCACAAAAAAAAAAAAAAAAAAAAAAAAAAAAAATGTTTACTCGGAAAATGGAAGAGGAATGGATTTTAAACTATGTCACTAGATGTATGATACACCCTCATTCCACAAATAAGTCTTTAATACAATTAAACCTTTCACAGATCTTAGAAACTCAGGGCATTAAAATAAATGAGAAAATTAAAAAATTATGTGAAAATTAAATGTAGGAAAAGATTTTAAGAAATTGAAGATCAGATGCCAAAACAATTTCAACTGGGGTTTTGTAAATATTAAACCACTATTGCTAATAAGGTGTGCTAGCCTTTCTCAGTCTTACTGATTGCTTTTGTCCATCTGCTGTGCCAAGAATGGATGATGCACCAACATAAACACAGGCCTACCAGAGAAACAAGGTTGAGCTTTCTGGTATAATTAGTAATTGGCATATCAAATGCCTGTGCAAAGACTGTGAGAGAGAAGTATACCTCTGAAGCATACACATTAAAGGGTAATCGTTGTTATTATTCAAGAAACCAACTAGCTAAAAATCAAACACACTGTCAACAGACCTTTACCAAGCTTCTGGATGAATACGGGATAGATCTTGTATACACAGAGAGACAGATACAAAACAGATCATTATAATACAATATGGAAAGGTAGAGGTATTGCACATAGGATGTCATGGTAGAGGGAAGAAACGTGTGGCAGAGACACATCATCTTTTTCTCTGGAGGAGACAATATCTGAACTGAGTCTTAAGGAGTGAGTGGGGTGATTAGGAGACGAAGGGGAAGGACATCCAAGCCAGAAGGAGCAGAAATAGATAAATCCAAAGGCAAAATAACAAAAACAAAAACTGGGGTGTTGGGGTAATTACGAACACATAAAGACATATAAGCTTCTACTATGTAACAGAAAAGTGGTGCTTTTACACTCGAACTATTTTTGAACTATTTTAAAATTCTGTTTGTAAACTTAGGAACATATCCTTGAAGGCTCATAGATGCCAAAAGCCACACAGGCTGGTATATCTTCATTACAATTAAAGATAACTGTTACTTTGCTTTTTTCCTTAGGTTTTTAATGTTCCATAGTCCATAATTCAAACCCCCTCATCTTGCCCCTCTCTTACAGAGGACAACACTGGCCCTAGAAGAATGGCTTCTTCTTACCCATTCCAGAAGGCTGGAATTGCCATTTTCCTAGTGAAACTTTGTCTTACCTTACCAGTGACTATGCTCTTCAGAGTGTTAAGGCTGGGAAATGCAGAGCAACTTATAATGGAGATGTTAATTTATGTTCTGCTTTTCTTCTTGTTTAACAAGACTGCAAACACTGCAGAGAGGTCACGACCCAGGGAAGCTCAGGCCCTGACTTGCTAGCATCATCTTTAAGAAAACACCGACAAACATTACCAAATAATTAAAGTGTGCTGGGTCATTCTGTATATTAATTAGTGGTAATACTCATGAGGACGCTTTACCATGAAAAACCAGCTCTGAATATATTAATATCATAAATCACATTGGAGAACATTTTGGAGAAAAAGTTGCCAGCAGCATGAAATGAGAAGGCCAGCTTTAAAAATAAAAGTAGAGCTCAACCCAGAAAGAGAAATCCAACTACTAGTGGCTACTAGTCCGAGTCTATAACGCCAAAACATGCCCCTTGATGGAAAGAAAAAAAGCTGAGCGACAACTTAACTTGGAAAAAATTGTTCCCAGCATACTCTTCACTGAGATTTTCTAGTCCTGATGCAATAAAGAAAAGGCTTAAATAAAACGACTATCTGCCAATCGGATTATGATAAACATTGTTCCAAGGTTAAATAAGTATTAGTTAACTAATTCTTAGTACCATAAGAAGCAACTCAGGTGAAAACATTACCATGAAAAAGGCAGGGCTCAGTCAGGTGTTGATCCTTCAGAAAAACCACTTCTTTACATGATGAAGAATGAACCAAGTACTAAGCAGTATCTAAGCCTTTTGCCACACAAAGGACTAACCAGATAATCCACACCCTTTCATAGGTCCTGCCCATTGATTGGCCCCAATAAACTGATTTGCAACAAAAGTTCATGTGGAAGAAAGCTTTTTTTCCCCTCCCTTAAATAAAAATGCCACCAATATAATACTGCAGTGAAATGGAAGGGCTGATTTTAACCTGCTAACAAAAATAAAGTCAGTTATGCAGTAAAGAAAGGCCAATTATTTCCATATCATTCAATGCTGAGCAAGGGCAATACACCCTTGGTAAGAAGAATGAACTGTGAACAACTGGAAACCCTGAAATGGATTAAGAAGTGAGTGTGCCGGGGGGCCTTAAACTTTATTTTCTGGTTGTTAGAATTTGAGGCTTTTGTAAACAAAAGTGAAATTTTTCAGAATTCAGAATTTATAAGCCCAGTAAGTTAAAGATAAAATAGATTAGTTGATCAGACCATTAACATGAACTGACTCTGTTCAGGTACTTATGGAATTATGAGATTCAGTTTGTGCCTCTAAAGTGAGTACAATCTGGCTGGGGAGACCAAGTAAATATTCAGGGACCACTGCCAAGTAACACACCAGCAAACACAAATGAATAATGGCTGAGGGGACACAGCTTATGGGCACAGCTTCACTGGCATGGGGTCATCTGGGAAGATTCCTATAGTATCACAGAGACACTGATGAAGAGGAGGCCCTGGAGGAAAAGGGACAGGTCTTCCATGCTCCTAATTCCCATGTGGGTGGTGGAGGCAGCTGAGCCAGAGCCCTCAGGGCTGAAAACGAAGTCTTTTTAGAGAGATGGGGAGTAGGCAGCCAATAAAAGGAAGACTCAGAATGCCAAACTAAGAAAGGAGATTTAGTATAAAAAGCAACAGGAAACTAAAGAAGGTGCTGGAGGAGGAAGAACTGTGAGGACGAGAAAGATGATCCCAGGAGCTTCATGCCGGGCAGTCCGGCAGCCTGTGAGGGGGCTGCTGCGGGAAAGACGGCTCTGAGAAAGGGTCTCAGAGTGAGTGCGCCCAGGAAGGGTCGGCGCCTCGTCATCAGTGATGCACACACATGCCTTCCATTTCAACGCAAGCCCAGGGTGGGCAGAAAGCAAGGGAGGAGAGGCAAGTCCCCTGATGGACAGGTGGCTTGGTGCCATACAAAAAGCACAGGCTCCACCATTCATAGCTGGGTGATTTGGGCTAGATTACTGAACTTCTCAGCACCTGTTTCTTCCTCAACCATAAAAACGGGATTAAAAATCCTACCTACTTGTCAGAGTAGAACATGAGGTGAGAATGCGTGGGGGAGGGAGGCCTTTGCCATCACTGTCAGAGGAGGCAGGAATGAAAGGAAGTGAGAGCTTGAACGATGGTCTTGAGAGGAACCTGAAAAACTGTCCTCTGCCTGGGATGTCAGGAATCTATGACATCGGGTCGGGTGGGCGAGCGGTGAGGCACCTGAGAATTCCTCTCTTCCCAACAATGCACGGCACTGGCCGCAAACGATGCCAAGAGGGTGCATTCTCCCAGAGGGCCAAGATTCACTCTGCATTAGGGGGAGATGAGCGCACCGATCTTCAGCTTAACGACGGTTAGTCAAGGCCCAGACGAGGCCTGAAGCTAAAGATCAAACGCCCCTCAGAAGCAGCCGTGACAGCAGGTTGAGAGTGAGGGGCCTCGGTGAGAGGCAGGGACTCTGAGGAAGAAATCAGCTCAGGGCAGAGGATGTGAAGCTTTTCTGGTAAGAGGTGCTTCAGTTTGTCACTTACACTAGCTTCATTCTTGAAATGGGAGTAATGTCTGATATTTTAACTTAGTTTGTTATTATTCAGTGCAGATTAAATAAAAAATTCTATCCACCAGAGAGCTAATACAACTTTACCACTGCATTTATTTGCAAGTCTGAATCTTGTTTCTAGCCTGTCAGCTCCCTGGGGGCGGGGCCATGTTTTATTCATCTCTGTCCTTGCAGGTCTCTAGCACAGCATGCCTGGCACACAGAAGATACTCTGATGTTACCTCTATCTAGAATGCTCTTCCCTTATACATCCACATGGTTCTCTGCCTCAAAGTCAGGGCTCTGCTCCAGTGTCACCACCTTTCCCACAGGGCCTACCCCCCCACCCCCGCTTCATCTCCCTTTATCCTGCTCTTTCCCCTCACAGTAGGGATCACCTCTTAACATACTATATACTTTACTCATTTACTGTCTTTACTTACTTATTCTATTTATTGCTGGTCTTCCCTCATAAGGACAGGACTTGTGTCTGTTTGGTTTCACTGATGGATCCAGGGCTAGCATAGTGCCTTGAACATAGTGACAGGTTGATACATTTATGTTGAATGAATGAATGGTGATCTCAGTGTAGGTTTCAAGGGCCACAGATCACTCCTTCCTTGTTACACTTCTCTTCTGGCCCTGAATAATGCACACTATACCAAATGTTCAACAGGAAAATAACTAGGAAAATAACTACCGTTTCAGAGTCTATACATCTGAGCCCCAGGTGTTGAATACTATGATAACAAGTCAACAAGTTTTAAAGAAAACAATCCAGAATGATCAGCATGTATGCTTCATTTACAATACAACTAGATGCAAAGGATGTCATACCGCTTTCTTTTAGCTAATCAATTGATCGTCAATAGTTAAGCTATTCATAACTATTCATAATACAGACTTCTCTAACAGAGAAAAGATAAGACTCATTAGAAGCCATTAATTTAAGCTAGCGAGATAAGTATTATTAAGCATCTCCTACAACTCTTGGTTTCCCCAAATCAAGGGAAAAATTTGACTACTATTAAAAACAACCGGGCTTCGCTGGTGGCGCAGTGGTTGAGAATCTGCCTGCCAATGAAGGGGACACGGGTTCGAGCCCTGGTCTGGGAAGATCCCACATGCCACGGGGCAACTGGGCCCGTGAGCCACAACTACTGAGCCTGCGCGTCTGGAGCCTGTGCTCCGCAACAAGAGAGGCCGCGACAGCGAGAGGCCCGTGCACCGCGATGAAGAGTGGCCCCCGCTCGCCGCAACTAGAGAAAGCCCTCGCACAGAAACGAAGACCCAACACAGCAAAAATAAATAAATAAAAATAAATAAATTTATAAAAAACAAACAAAAAAAACAACCAGAGTCTGGACAGCGAAAGGAGAGGAATGGGGCCTCTTTGCATATCCTGCATGCATTTGATTTCTCACGCTCAAATGTCTGTAACTTCTTTTTTTGGTAGTTAAATGTTTAAGTTGAATACCAAAGGAAGGATGTTTCAAATAAATCATGTTACAACTAGGCAGACAACTACACTTAAACTCTCCATTAGATTTTACCCTGAAGCAAATTCTTAGCCTACTTGTCTTTGTAACCATCCTCCTGGTGCTGCAGGCAGGACAGACGACGATAAAGAGGGGGAATTCACAATGCATACTGAATATGAAATGAGAAACGTCACCCCAAATAATTTTTAAAAATTAATATAGGCAAGAGCAGACCACTCTGAGATTTTAAAGAATATTTTAGTACCAGTTTGTGAAAAAGACATGGAATCATCAGATTTTATACTCAGAGCAGCTCTGAAAGCTTGCCTAGTTCTCTCCTCCTCCCTCTCCTCTCCTGGCTATTTTGTAGGTGAGAAACGGGGGTAAGATTTTACATCCAGGGAGGGAGCTGAAACCAGAGTTCAGGCCTCACCGATATTCCCACTATGCTTTGCTGTCCATTCTTATTTGTGTAATTTTTAACTTATATCAGCAATGGCTGATCTCTTAATTATGAGTTAGATAGATATATCACCTAGAAATTACGACCTCTGAGCTCTTAGGAGAAAAGCTTAAATAAATTAAGAAAATAAAGACGTACTGATGTACAGTATTCTTAGTGCCCAGTTTTGTAGGTGCTCTCTCATTAGAAACTTAACTAAGATGATCACTGATTCATCAGCAAATCCAAACTCTTCCACCTGGCACCCACAGTAGACTTTCCCTCCCTCCCTCCGCTTTTAGTTTGAGATGCCCTAAAATGACCCCTGTGCTCTAATCAGTTCAATTTTCTTCTTCTTTCTCATTTAACTTCTACCTCTGCGATTTTTATCCATAGCATTCCTCTTTATTAAAATGCTTTCCAGAGTTTTCTACCAGTTCGCAATTATCCCTTACGTTCAAGATATTTCAGAACTTGCCTTCTCTCCACATTCTGCCCTCCTTTAACCCTACACAACCCAGTTTGCTCCTTCAGGCTCCACCCTCTCCGAGCATGGATTCAATGTGCCCAGCAAAAACACCTCATTTATCTGGAGGCCGATTTACTGAACAATTTCAACTATCTAGAACATAGCCAAGAACCAAGATATATACAAAATTCTCTAACTTCTAGAACTGAAAAAACACAATAAATGAGGTTCAAGTGACTACTCACAGGTAGTACCAACTTATCCACTGGGCACAGCGGGCACAGGGGCCAAGGCCCACAGAAATATTCTAACTTCTTCTAAAATCAGAAGAAAAATAAAAGCACTTTCAGGTTGAGGAAAACGTTTTAAATACCAACAGTTGGAAAATAAAAGTTTCACATTGTTTTTTAGGAAGAAAGGGACCCACGGAATTCACGACATGGCCCTGCTGGCAGGAAGCTCCTCCGGCTCTCATCAGAGCCTAGCTGCTCTCACTTTACAGACAACTCAAGGGTCCTGGAGGTTGCCCTTCTTAGCTCACAGCTGACAAGAAGCAGCAAATTAGATGAGGGGGAATTGTCAGAGGCAGGCAGACTGACACAACTCACTTGAATTCCTCAAGTAAAAGCTGATAGCAAAACCATTAAAAACAAGAAAAAGTACAACAAACTCAAAACAACAGGGCACACTGGGCCTACTTAATGACTCCCAGGGCCGAGTCCTCTACATTCCAATAGTTCTTGCATAATCGCCATGTGATTATGGTTTGTAATGAAGATCCTTATTCATTGACGTAGTGTTTATAATACTTTGCTTGAGACACCAAAGATGTATGTAGCATTTCTTTCCTTTTAAAAAAGGCTAAAGTATAACAGCAATTGATATATAAAGAGGTTAAGCTTCAGTCATTTCGGAAAAATGAAGCCTTTGATTTCTTACTAATTCCTATTCTTCCCTCCAGTGAAAATGAATATGCCATATGAAGCCTAAGATAAGTAACTGTACACAAAACGTATCCTTCAATCCCCAAGTATCAGTTAGTATGTAAATAATAAAAATGTGCTAGTTCTGGCGCAGGCACAGCCTTCACCATCTCTGCCCACTGCTGCAGAGCTGGAATTCTCAGCACAGCATAATGGTCCTCATCAATCTCCCTTTTACTCATCTTTCAAGACCAGGATCAAGAACTACTATTTGTGAAATATTTGCAGATTTTCTCAGGTAAAATGGACCATACTTTCCTCCATAGTCCACTGGAACCCACGTAAGTTATAAAACTTAACTATTTACATCATCATGTTTACACATCTTTCTCCCTCACTGGATTGTGTCAGGGACACCAGTTGACTTGCATACAAATAAGAAAAAAAATACCCCTCCTAGGTGGATGAATTAGAAAAAAGCAGTCATCTAGGTATATGCAGCCACCCTTGTCCCCATCTCCTAAAGCCCCAGCACCTTGTATGAGTAAAAAGGTACCCCTTTTCCTCTTCCTCAGGCTAGGGTTGCGAGATAAAGCCCTGAGTATAAGTATGTCCCAAACAATGCATGGGATATACTTACACTAAAAGATTACTTGGGGGCTTCCCTGGTGGCACAGTGGTTGAGAGTCCGCCTGCCGATGCAGGAGACACGGGTTCGTGCCCCGGTCTGGGAAGATCCCACGTGCTGCGGAGCGGCTGGGCCCGTGAGCCATGGCCGCTGAGCCTGCGCGTCCGGAGCCTGTGCTCCGCAGCGGGAGAGGCCACAACAGTGAGAGGGCCGCGCACCGCAAAAAAAAAAAAAAAAAAAAAAAAAAAAAAAAAAAAAAAAAAGATTATTTGGTGTCTTTCTGAAATTCAAATTTAACTTGGCATCCTATATCCTCATCTACTAAATGTGGCAACCCTACTCAGCTAGGCAGTTACAGCCCACGTCAGGGTACATGGCTCACAGGGCGACTGGAGTGTGGGCTGGATGTTAACCCCCACTTGCCAGTTGACCTTGTGCACAGCTTGTACCCAAACTGCACAACTGAATAGGTGGTCCTAGATTATGAGCTCTTTGAGGGCAGGTAGCATGTCTTATTCATCTTTGTTATTTCTACAGTCCAGAACAAAAGTTTATGAAATGTACATCCTAATAAAAGTATATATTCCCTAAAGAAATATTTCAAACTTGCATTTCAAAAGAAATATTTTTGGATAGAAAGAAACTTCTCATCTCCTTTCCATGAAGCTTAGTAGAACTGTCACCATCCATCCTGGTCAACCTTGGTCACACTGGCATTCAACCATCGTTAAGTTCAGCCTGGAAGCACAGCACTGAGCTGAATGCCAGGTGGGTGTCCAAGGACGACCGTGAGAGTCAGGAGGCACTTACATACACACTTTTACTCGCAGGACCACAGAGTATCTTACACATCAGACCTTAAACTAAATCAGCCTTAAAGAAAAAACAAGGCTAACAGAATATATTGCATACAGACAAGCTCAGATACAAAGGTAGATTCATTTAACTGTTATTGTTAGTCAAGCAGCAACTTAGTTGCAAAGGACTGGAATTTTGACAGTTATACTGCTGAGTTAAAAATGAAAACAACTGTATACACATTAAGTTTTTATTTTTCCTGATTATAAAGTAACAAATGCTTATTGTAGAAAATGTATAAAATGTAAGAAATAATAAAGCAGAAATACCCACCTATGATCTACCATCTAAGAGCAGTTCTCTTTAAGATGGAGAAATAATAGAACTTCCTTTAACTTTTGTTTTTCTCTTCATTCTTTTTAAAAATTCCTTTTTTGTACATTTTAAAATGAACATCAACTAACAGAATAATAAATGCATTAAAATATTGGGAGGATGAGCTCAAACTTTTTTTTCAAAATTTGGAGGCAATCACAGAAAACAAAAAATTTTGGCATATTTCCTCCAGTCCTTTTTTCTTCATAACTGAAATCACACTTAGAGAATGACAGGATTAAGTGGAAGGCGATTTGATCCTTAGGCAGGCAGTTTCTGACACGGGCCCACTTTATATAATATAGATAATGGATCACTAGCGGATCGGCCACCAAGCTTTTCATCTCCCTGCTCTGGCTGGTATTTCTCCCTGTCCTCCCTTCCCATTATTACTCCTTACTTGGGGAACTGGCACCCTTCTTCCACCTGCTCCAGGGCTGGCCCCAGCAGGGTCTGCAGGAGCCCGATGGCTGGCAGCTAGAGGGAAAGGAAGCTGTCATTCCTGCTGACATTTCTAGGGCTGGCTTCTTCCGCAGCAGCCACCTGGAGCCTAGCTCCTTTGATATGGGTTGGTTACTTTGTTGGTTTTACATATTTTTTTGTGTGAGGAAAGACAGAGTCAGAGTTTTCTTTAAAGTGAATAATAAACTAACAATTGAGTTGTGATTTGCAGTTTACAAAGAACTATAATCAACATTTATCTTATTTAATTCTCACGATCTAAATATTAGTTAAATATTACTACTGTTCCCGTTTTACAATGAGAAAATTGAGGCTCAAATTAAGTGACTGAATTCAAGTCTTCTAATTCTAACTCCTGAGCTCTTATTTACACTGCCAATGCCAGTTCTACATGTAGACTTCACCATCTTCAAGATATCCATTCAACAAATATCATCATCTATGTAGCCTAAATAGGTCTGCAAAGAGAGAGAGGGGAAGAGAAGAAGAGAGGAAGAGAGGAAGGAAGGAAGGAAGAGGAGACAGGGAAGGGAGGGAGGCGGGAGGGAGGGAGGAAGGAAGGGGAGGAAGGAAGAAAAGGGAGGAAGAGAGAAAGAGAAAGAAGGGAAGGGACGGTCTAGGCAGATTGTCTGGAGCTTCCCTTGTGAAAAGCACTCTTGACATTTGCCATTCCCCAATGTGAGAGGTAAGCAGGATTGTCAAGATGAAAACATGGTTACAGACCAAGCTGTGACCTGAAAAGATCAAGGCCTTGTTCCATCTACATTCCAATAACTATCAGGAATACTGACAGATTGTTTTGGACCCTTTGTAAGCTTCCCCTTATTGGTTCTTCTCACCCAATAGCTGTTACGCCATATAGTATAAACCCTTACGGATCTTCAAAGATCGGTGTATTTGTTTTGGGGACAGCAAGGTAGAAGAGAAGCTGTGAAATGCTATTCTGTTCCACCTTGGATTAGAAAAAGAGGTGAACTTTAGTCACAAGCAACAGGTAGCTACAGGGAAAAAGGAAGGGGGGCCAGTCCCTGGAGGCTAAGGACAAGTGTAAAGGGTAGTGTCCTTGGGATCCCACAATGGCCAGAAGCCCTGGCCCTCTCTCTACTCTTCACGCTGTTGAACTCTGAAATTCCTGTTTCTACTTCATTCTCCCTTTTATAATAGGGATCTTCAATCCCCAGACCAGAGTATTTGTCTTAGGACTCAGGAAGCTTCTAAATTTCAGTGAATGGGCGATGGGGAAGCAGGGTGCCTTTACTTCTTTTTCCAGTATTGCAAATGAGAGAAGTTGAACCTGGGCATTCCAACTTGAAACTCTGAACTCACTTTCCGTGGAAATTTGCTATATACAGTTACATTCTTTAGTTTTCCTATCTTACATGCTAAAGAGGTTCTGTGGACTATCTAAAGGCACCTCTTTTCTTAAAACAACAACAGCTGGGAAATACATTTCTAGTTCTATACAACAGCCTTAATAAAATACTAAACCCCTAAGAACTTTGAAACATTAAGAAAACAGGAAGAAACAAAATCTTAGATGTCAATCCCTAGGCTCCAAGCAGTGGGAACATTCAAATCACGCAAGAGAAACATTCATCCTTTTTTAAGGATAGAACTTTATAAACTGATTCTTTACAAATGACATTCTCTGCGGACAACAGCATACTCCTACTTCTCAGTAACTCTATGCTTTTCACAATAAGGCATTAATAACTTATATCTGTGCAGCCCGCAGGTTTACATAGAACTTACATTATGTGAGTTGGCCGTCACTGTGGTAGGTAAGGAGGAATTATCTTCATTTTACAGATGAAGAAATAGACACAAAGGTATTAAGGGACTAGTTCAAGACTAAAACGCCAGATGGCTGTGCTAAGACTCAAACTCAGGTTTTCTGACTCCAAGTACAATACAATCAGTAAGTTGTGCAGAAAGGATACTCATAACTAGATTCATGGCCCCATGGAACATTATGATGGTATAATTAACACTTTTCTAATGCTGATGTCAAGTCACAGTAATATATTTAAGGCAGTGAGAGAATATTTTGTCTCAGCACCATTAGCATTTTTCTATGATTAAAATTTAGATATTTAATTTTGAGTTACCTGAAAATGGTGTATGTATATATCTATCTTATAATTTTTTGCATTAATTAATACGTATTTTAGATGTGCTCTACTGAAAAACAAAACAAAAAACCCTATTTTGAAAACATGGTTTTATTTAGCAGATATCTGCAACAATGTTTTATGAAAGGACTCACCAAATTTCTTTCACGGTTGTTTTTTCTTAACATCTTTATTGGAGTATAATTGCTTTACAATGGTGTGTTAGTTTCTGCTTTATAACAAAGTGAATCAGTTATACATATACATATGTTCCCATATCTCTTCCCTCTTGCGTCTCCCTCCCTCCCACCCTAT
>NC_041227.1:118809424-118871823 GCF_002837175.3 Physeter macrocephalus
CTCCCTGTGCTATGCGGCTGCTTCCCACTAGCTATCTATTTTACGTTTGGTAGTGTATATATGTCCATGCCACTCTCTCACTTCGTCACAGCTTACCCTTCCCCCTCCCCATATCCTCAAGTCCATTCTCTAGTAGGTCTGTGTCTTTATTCCCATCTTACTCCTAAATGTCCATCAACAGATGAATGGATAAAGAAGATGTGGCACATATATACAATGGAATATTACTCAGCCATGAAAAGAAACGGAATTGAGTTATTTGTAGTGAGGTGGATGGACCTAGAGTCTGTCATACAGAGTGAAGTAAGTCAGAAAGAGAAAAACAAATACCGTATGCTAACACATATATATGGAATCTAAGAAATAAAAAAGGTCTTTCACTGTTTTTTGATGAACTTGAAATTGTTCTCTCCCTCTCTCTCTCTCTCTCTCTCTATATATATATATATATACATATTTTTTTTTCAATTTACATAGAACTTTCTGAGATAACCTAGTAAGTAAAGTACACTTCTAGAGAATTTTTTAAACTATAGTAGCCATCTAACGTCACTGACTTAATAAATGAGAAAACTGGGCTACTAAATAGTCAATCATCACACAGATTTTTTTATAAAGAAGTCCAATGCAGAAGTCACCACATCAGTGATTACAATTAATGTGTCTGGCTAAATTACTAAACCTCTCTCTTAAAGTGGTTATTTATCTTCTTGAGTCATATTGCAGTCATTAGCCAGAGTTAATTTTGAACAGATAGACAGAGAGATATTCATGTTTAGGCCTGTGTGATTTGGAGTCTCTTCCATTATTTGCTTATTTTGCTAAAGCAACCCAAAGACTGAAGAGTTGCTTAATATCACCAAGACTTCCTAATAACATATCCGAAGTAAGATTGCACTGAGATGTCATATAAGGATTACAGAAAAAGCAATCTTGTAGAGAGACTGGGGATCTTAAATTAAACCCATGCAGAAACAAATATGCCTGCCTGAGTTCCCATCAGGAGTTTGCTAACAGTCTTATTGTTAGTTATACCCTTCCCAGCTCTAAGCCCTACTTCTTTCTTATCAGGTAATATTCCTAAGTGCCAGAGCAGTAAGGAAGTAATTTTTTTCAACAACTTTATTTTTCAGCTAAAATTCTAACAACTGTCAGGTCCAAGTTCTACTTCAGTAATATTGCTGTTAATTTGGAGTGATCTTCTTTTTGTAAAAGTTTACAGTTTCCAAAGAGTTTTCCAGCTGGCATGCTGTGAATGAATTATAAGTGTTCTAAGATATCAATTCTCATCAGCCCTTGGGAAGGCTGGGTGGCACTTGGCGAGGCTGCATCTCTGGCCAGCTGTGAATGGCCTCACCCACTTACCCAAGTACATCAACAGATGTTATCATTTTCTACATGCCATGATATGAAAAAGGCTGGGAAGCACTGAAGTGGAAAAGGAGTGGCTCTCCATTAGTTACAAGGTTATTCTGGTACATATGGATGAGGTCTTCCAAACTGATTTGCAAAAGTGTCAGGTAAACATTAAAGCAGTCAGGTTAATGGGCTTAACTACTCTCACACTTGTTGAGGAGACTGGAAGTCATGTCATTTTACAGCTGAGGAGTTCCTTTTCAGGCACTTTGTCTCCCAAAAAGAAAAAAAAAGAAGGTGCCAGAAGAGATCTATGAGGAAAATCATAAAGCCGTTGGTGCTGCAGTTTGCAGGAAGATTTACCTGGCCTTACTGCGTTACTACTGCCTCTTCCTTGACACGAAGACTAGGGCTTTCATCCTCCTGATCCTGAAAGGCACATTCCCTTCGACTTCCATAAATCTGCAAGGCTTGAAAAGAGCCCCAGTGTCATCAAGCAAAAGAGACGGCTTTAGGAATCTCACTGGAAGGAGGGGTGTCTTCAAGCCTCTCACTGCTAAGCCGGACATTTCCTAACACTGGACAAATTGTACGTCCAGCTCAGGGAGGGTGAACTGCAGTGGTCTTTTACCCTCCAAGCCAATTGTTAGCTTTTCACAAGAATCAGCAGGGAAGCACATGTGAAACCTCTGTGGTGATGGTGAGCACCCCCATGCCTTGTGTGACTCTGCATGTAGATGAAGCAGGCTGGGAGCTTTCTTAGCTACTGCTGCTGAGTTCTCAGAGCAGCCCTTTTCTGCGGCGTGGCTCCCTGCTGGGACAGCCCTTTTCAATTTTTCTATCCCCCCTCGATCTCTTCTCCTGCAGAACACAGGGAAACTTGATTGAAATAAAGACTTAGGGAACATGTTTTATTTTCTCCTGTTCAATCCATTTTAGAAAAGCTTTTAATTGGTTTTAAAAAGATGCTAAACAAAATGTGATGATGTTTTTCAGTCTTCATGAACTACAGATACCACTTTTTATACTTTCAAAGGGCTAATAAATCAATCATGAAATTAACTCTCCAGCTAAATTTAAAGCAAATCCACTGAATACTGGGTTCATTAAAAATCTATGCATTTACTTGGAAAAATTTAAAATTCAAAGAAAATTATCCTAGTAACTGAAATCTGACTTGAATTTTTAGTCCTACGCTGAAAATCCAAGACCAAAGCAATCACAAAGGGAAAAAAGGAAGGCTTGTGAACCAGTTTTAATAAGCCAATTTACAATGAGGGAGGGGAGATGGGGGAGGGGGAGAAGTAGAAAAAAAGAATATCTTGATACATAACAACATAGTACCCCTGAAGGGATTCTTTTATTTGAGCATGTGCACACATGCACATACAATTTTTCTATGTGAAAGCTGAATTACAACAAATGCAAAATTAAAGATTCTGTGACTGATATGATTACTGTATTGTATGCATGTACAGTTCCTCTTTTGAAAGAAAAATGCCTACAACTTTTCTGTTTTCTTGACAGTGATAAAATAATAGCTTTCTACCAGTCTATGCATCTCTACAACATTCAGATTCATATACATTTAGTATTTAATTGAAAACATCTGAAAAACCTACATGATAATGGTTTGGTAAAGTGAATGCTTCTACTTTAGAATGACAAATAGTCTTGACACTGGATCAGCCTGAAAAATTTTCCCTTACTGTCCTGAGAGAATACAAACTAATTTTAAAAAGCAAGGTGGTACAGAGAAAGCGTATTTTTATTTTGTTAAATATATGCCGACTAGAAATATTTTAAACGTTACCTTCTTCTGCCACTGATTCACTTATACAGCAGGTCATCTAGCAGTCCAGGTCAGAGTCACCAAATTCTGATTAAGGACAGGCTGGTATTCTCTTAAAAGAGAATCCCCACCATTTCCAATCACTAAGGCAACCAGATCTATCTTCTACTTCTTACATGCTCCTATATCCTTCCTTTCCAATCCTTAGAGAAATTCACTCCACAGCCCTTTTTTAAGGATTCAACTCCTGTTTCTAAGATTTCTTCCAAGCTGGGCCATGTATGTTGTATGCTCACTCCTTACCTCTAGCTCTGCATGGAATCCTCCTTTCGTCATTTAAACTTCTGACACTACCTATCTACGTATCTATCTATCTATCGTAACCATTTTATTAAGATGTAACTCATATACCACACGGTTCACTGACTTAAAGTGTACAATTCAATGGTTTTTAGTAGATTGCACGGATATGTGCAACCATCACTGGAATCAATTTTAGAACGTATTCATCATCCCCCAAAGAAACCCCGTACCCATTATCAGTCACCTCTCATTCTCTCTATCCACCCCTCCAGTCCTAGGCAACCACCGATCTGTTTTCTATCTCTATAGATTTGCCAGTTCTGGACATTTCATATAAATGGAATCATACAATACGTAGTCGTTTGTGACTGGCTTCTTTTGTTTAGCATGTTTTCAAGGTTCATCCATGTTACAGCATGTATTAGTACTTCAATTCTTTTAAATGCCAAATAATACTCCATTGTATGCATATACCATAGTTTATTTTATTTGATGAACATTTGGGTTGTTTCCACTTTTTGGCTATTATGAATAATGTTGCTATGAATATTCATGTACAAGCTTTTGTGTGGATATATATTTTCATTTCTTTGGGGTATATACCTAGAAATAGAATTGCTGGGTTATACGGTAACTCTATCTTTAACTTTTTGAGTGCTAGACTGTTTTTCAAAGGCTGCACAATTTACCTATTCCCACCAGCAGTGTATAAGGATTCTAATTTCTCCATATGCATGTCAATACTTGTTATTATATGACTTTTTGATTATGGTAATCCTAGTTGATATAAAGTGATATCTCACTGTGGCTTTGATTTGCATTTCCCTGATGGCTAATGATGTTGAGTATCTTTTTGTGTGCTTATTGGCCATTTGAACTTTACTTATTTTTGAATGTTTTCACTTTATTCATATCTTACCAAATATAAACTACAGCAATACTAAATACTCAATCTCACCAAAATGAGGGGACCCTCAAAAAATATTTAAAAGTTTATATATATATATGTGTGTGTATATATATATATATATATATATATATATATATTTGAATAAGTTATTCATGAAGCATATCTGTATAAACCTCAGTGCCAGATGCTGTAAGATTTAAAAGCATAAGATAATGTTCCTTTCATCAAGGGTGTTAACAATTATTTTTATAAAACAAAAAGTTATTCCTAAGTCTTTATTCAAGATTTTGCAAGTCATCTGTCAATATGTTCTATTTATTTCTATTAATATCTATTTTGGATTACAAATAATTCTCAGGGGATGTCTCTGTTTAAATCCATGTGTATAGTATTTAACAATGTAAAGGGATAAGCAGTTTAAAAAGTACCACTGAAAAATTATTCTTTCTTCTCTAGAATGGATTGTAGCATAAATTATTTTTAGCTAAAAACCTGAATATTATAAGAAGTAAATTTTAACACCTGGGAAAAGTCTCCTAATCTTATAATTTTTTAAATGCTGATTTCATAAAAAGGATTTTTTTTGTGTGTGATATATATATTTAAAAAATTTATTGGGGTTATTTTTATTCTAGAAACTTTAGATATATCTATATACATTTAAAAAATTTTTTTAACATCTTTATTGGAATATAATTGCTTTACAATGGTGTGTTAGTTTCTGCTTTATAACTATATACATATTTTCTGAAGGAATCAAAAAAGAAAAAAATTCTCACTTCTCTAATTTCAGCTTCAATATAAGCTAAAACTCCAACTCCTGGGAATAACAGTTTACAGAAAAATGATTTAAAAAAATCCTTTCACCATGCAAATATGTAGTAAATTTTCAAGGTTGTTGTATGTTTCTTTTCACTAGTTTAGGGGAAAAAAAGAACACCTAGAAAGTCAAGACAAGTCCTTTACCTTTAGGTCTAACACATACACACATATAATTTTAACTGTTAAATTAAATATTAGATTCACCAGCTTAACACTAAATATTTTCCATACAGCTTAGTTTATATCTCTAACTTCAAATATGAGATTCCCATACAGACATTAAGATGTTTTTTAAGTTAGTGCTTCACCCCTTTGTATCTGCCTTTGATAGGCATTTCTTCAAGGTTACAACATGCAGAATCAACCAAGAGAACTCATGTCTTATGTCATAGCCAAACATGCTCTGGCAGCCTCTACATAATTAACATATTTAACCAACCCTCATAGGTTAGTTTAAATGTGTTAACCTATCAAAACCACCAGTCTCCAACAGCCACATGAGTAAAAACTACAACCACATGAACCAAGGTTCTGGCTATAAACTCACTCTTCAAAAGTGCCACATGACACAAGAAAAATAACTCAACCTCACCTGTAAAAACTAAAAACAAAACAATACTCCCTACAGGATGTAAATTACCCCAAATACAAAGTCTTAGGAAAACTTATGAAATGAAAAACAAAACAAATGGGAACATGTGTTTAATCCCTTCTACATTAATATCATGTATTAATATCTCTCATGGGAAACGGAGGGAAGTAGGGATGTGTAATATGGTGGTGAACTTCTAAAGCAACACAGAATACTAACTGACACTGGGATTTTGAGATCTTCAGAAAAAGAACAGAAAATTTCTCTGATTAAGAAAATCATTTACCTTAAGGCAGAAGGCCAGACCAAACAACCTTTCAAAATCTCTTCAACAAGAAAATTTTATCTGTTTATGATAATCTGCTTATTTAGAGAGTGCACCGTTGTATAATTTACTGGAGAAACTCTGTGAAAATGTTCCTTATATTATTTTTACCTGAGGAGGCGCCTTTTTCAGTAACACAAGAAGAGCCTGTAATACCAGATTAGAAAATCGAGGGCCAATAGGGACATAATCTGGAAGAGAAACATTGCTATGTTTAGGGATTTGATATACATATGCACATATTCCAAACGTTCTGATTTTTCTGCATAAAGAGTAAACACAGTCCTGGGCGGGGTGGGGATGTATTGGGAGATTGGGATTGACATATATACACCAATATGTATAAAATTGATAATCAATAAGAACCTGCTGTATAAAAATAAGATAAAATTCCAAAAAAAAGAGTAAACACATTCCTAAATAACAGTCATGCAACTAACGACAACAAGACAAAATATCTACAATAACTTAAATGCTTAAAATAGTACATAAGAACGCTTATCTGTAAATTTTTTAAAAAGCATCTAAATATCCATTTTGAGTTCATGTAGACATCTCTGTCTGATATTCAAAGACAGTTTTGTTTTTTTCTAAAGAGGAAAAAAAAATCCCCAGGAGTATTTACTAAACACTTCCAAGAAGTTACTGCAAACCATGGTAATACAGTGAGTACACAGGCAACAAAACATGATACTAGAAAATGGGGAGAGGGGGAAATGGCAAGTAATAATAATGTAAGTAAGGTACTTCAATACAACTGAAATGATGGTAAAGCCACTAAGATTGGTCCTCAGATGGTGAAGAACAGTGAACTTCTCAAATAACTTTCTACCTGTTAAAACTTCTACCCATCCTTCAAGATTCGACACAAATGCCACCCCCTTTGCTTTCTCTGCATGTTGCACATGCACCCTTGCCCTGTGCTTAGAGCTGCCTTCAGGCATCAGCCCTCTGAAGTCAAAAGTGATCCTCCCTTTTCTGAATATCCAGAACACATGGCACATTCTACTTTGTATTAATTTTTGCCAATGTATGTCATAATGACAGCATCTTACTACTTATTTTTCTGAAACCCTAATAATTCTAGCACAGTGGTAAGGGCTCAGCAAATGCTTACTGAATAAATGAACAAACAAGTACGGATAATAACTATTCATACAAGTGAAAATATACTCAGAGGGCACACATTCCTGACATAGTACTGTTGCTATGACCACACATCTCAATTGTGTTTAGATAAAGGACTTTACACAGAGCTATGAGTATGTGCCTAAAAGCTTTTAAAGAAATAATCCCAGAAACTGAGCTGAAGTGTATCAAAAATAGCAGACCCAAAACCCAGGTCACTAGATAAAACTATTGATTTAAGAAGACCTCATAGATATACCTGCTTTGCTTTGTAATAAACATTGCCTTAGGAAACAGGAAAATAAAGAAGTAATAGAGGACGTAAAGCAAGTCTGAAAATCATGGGAAAAATGCAGTAAGAACAGTTAACATGAAATCATTACTACACCATTATGGACCCCTTAATGAAGAAGGGGTTAGTTAACCAGGTGTTGGCAGTATTTTCAGATATTTATTAAGTTATCACGTAGGTTCAATTTCAATCAAGTTTATTACAGCATCCTGAGCCATTGTTACAATGAATGTATTCCAGATTTATCTATTTTTTGCAATTAAATAAAATGTAAGAGTAATAACACTGTTCTGGCATTTATTTGTAGAATACATCCTATGAGCTGAGTACAGGGACTGTTTTATTCATCTTTGTATTCTGTACGAGTGCACTTAAACATAGGAGATGTTGAATAGGTATTTTAAAAAATTACTGTAGAGTACTTTAAACTTTCAGAATGTTTTTAACTTTCACAATATTATCTCATTTTTGTCTTTACAATTACTCTGTGGGATAAGTAAGGAAGAGAATACAGTCTCTTTTTTATGTGAGCAGAAACTGATGTACAAAGAGCTTACAACTTCTGCCCCAGGTGTTACAGCTAACCTGTAGATTTCACTCCAACCCTAAACCCTTCTTTCCTTAGTTCTGTCAAAGTTCACAAATTGAATCCCTGAGCTACAGGCAGCTCAGAAACAGTATACAGCAAATATATCCATCAACGAAAATTACTAATCATTTATTCTGGGCAGGGAACTCTGTGGAAGATACAAAATAATATGAGACATGGGCCCTTAGAGGAAAGCAGTTTATAATGTAGCTACGGTCATAAGGCATATTTAACATGAATACCATTGTTGACTTCAGATATAAGAGACAGTGTTTTATTTCCTTATTAGACAAAGAAAGGTATTTCTATTGCCCTATAGATTAGAAACACCTGTATTTTTCTCTTGTAATTTGTGAGACATTAGCTGTAATGTGGCAAGGATAGTGCGATGGCAAAAGTTATGACTCACCAAGCAGTCTCTCAATGTCATCCACAACCACACAACTGAGCTGGGATTTATATGCATCATCAAAGATCTAGAAGAAAGCAAAACCATTTATTATCTCACTGCCCTCCATAATTATGACAATTTCCAAGAAGATAAAATATAGCTAATTCTTGACCAATGCTCAAACAAAACACAGTAAAACACCCAATATTTCTGACTACACAAAAGTAGAATTTAATAGAACTTCAGAACTTGAAGAGTTCTTACAATTTTTAATAATTAATTAATTAATTAATTAATTAATTTTTGGCTGTGTTGGGTCTTCGTTGCTGTGTGTGGGCTTTCTCTAGTTGTGGTGAGCAGGGGCTAC
Organism: Physeter macrocephalus; assembly: GCF_002837175.3. Classification (NCBI taxonomy): domain Eukaryota; kingdom Metazoa; phylum Chordata; class Mammalia; order Artiodactyla; family Physeteridae; genus Physeter; species Physeter macrocephalus. The sequence goes on from NC_041227.1 coordinate 118,818,292, forward strand.
TCTTCGTTAGGTGCGTGCGCTTCTCATTGCGATGACTTTTGTTGCTGTGGGGCACGGGCTCTAGGCGCGCAGGCTTCAGTAGCTGTTGCTTGGGGGCTCTAGAGTGCAGGCTCAATAGTTGTGGCGCACGGGCTTAGTTGCTCTGCAGCATGTGGAATCTTCCTGGATCAGGGATAGAACCTGTGTCCCCTGCATTGGCAGGCAGATTCTTAACCACTGCCCCACCAGGGAAGCCCAAGAGTTCTTACAATTTAAAAGTGAGGAAACTGAGGCCCAAAGCAGTTAAATGACTTGCCCAAGACCTCACAGCTGGATCATGGCTGAGCAAGGGCAGGGTAATGCTGCTTTCAGCTCCAAGAGCTGGATGTGTCACACTGGGGCGTGCTGAGGAACAGCTGGAATTAATCAACTGACAAATCCATCAAGTTTATCACAATGGTCTCTCCTATCTATGTCAGAAGCATGACTTCAGTGTTATGACTCAAGAGCTAGATGGAGCCACAGGGATGTGCAGGGTAGAACTGAACATCATTTTATTATCTGTAAGAATTGTGGCCTGTCAAACAGGAATAACACAGAAAGCAGAGAATTCTGTCAACTCAAATCAGACCACAGCAGCCAAAGTGTTTACAAAAGAATTAAAGCTGGTATAAAGGATCAGATAGATGCATCGTTAGAACTAGACAAAAGATAACAGAACATTATCTTAAGATAACCAAAGAAATGCAAATTAAGCAAACAGTGAAGGAAGCTGTTATATGCTGGCAAGGATGTAGCAATTTCAAGCCAGACAGAAGAATTAATCTATGCATAAATTGAATGTAAGTGCTCAAGGCCTTGAGACCAGCCTTTTTGTACATGTGGGCATTCCTATTCCAGTGACCATAACTAGGGCTCAGTGAATCCCACTGGTGTCATCTGTAAGAATTAATTCCTGCATCCCAGCCCAATCTGACTGATAAGTAACCTCAATGCACCAAGATGGTAACCACGCCTCTCCCGAGTTTGTTTGTAGTAGCACAATATTCCTTATTGGGTATCTTTTAACTATAGAAGATTAAGAATTAGGTACAGAAATAAAGTAAATTAAAACTACAATACTAATCTTTTTCATATTAAGTTTAAAGACAATCTGTGAATAGTTGGTCTTTAAACTATTTGTAACAATTAACTTACCATGTTAGATTAATAGATTAGCCTTGCTAGTTCAATTTAAAATATGCAGTTGAATAATTAATTTTGATAAACTTTTATGTTGGAAGGTAAAATATAACTTTAATAGCCCTCCAAATGGTAATGGTAATCTGAGATCCACCAAAATTATATTATTAGTTTTAATTTATTACTAAGTAAATGTACTTATAGATTTACTTTGAAATTTAGAATGTTTTGTTTGTTAAACAATTGAAGTACATCAAAGAGAAAATAAAATATTTTAAACGTGTAAATACTGTTTAAAATATTTAAAGAAATTTAAGTTATAAAAGTCTCTTTTCGAACTACCTTTTACTAGACTTACAAATAGAATAAAAGAAGTGGGGCTTCCCTGGTGGCGCAGTGGTTGAGAGTCCGCCTGCCGATGCAGCAGACACGGGTTCGTGCCCCGGTCCGGGAGGATCCCACATGCCGCGGAGCGGCTAGGCCCGTGAGCCATGGCCGCTGAGCCTGCGTGTCCGGAGCCTGTGCCCCGCAACGGGCGAAGCGGCAACAGTGAGAAGCCCGCGTACCCCAAAAAAAAAATAAAAATAAAAATAAAAAAGTGGACTTAATTTATTTTTATTTATTTATGTATTTATTTTATTTATTTGTTTTTATTTTTGGCTGTATTGGGTCTGCGTTGCTGTGCACTGGCTTTCTCTAGTTGCAGCGAGCGGGGGGGCTACTCTTCATTGTGGTGCACAGGTTTCTCATTGTTGTGTCTTCTCTTGTGCAGAGCACGGGCTCTAGGCTCGTGGGCTTCAGTAGTTGTGGCGCACAGGCTCTAGAGCGCAGGCTCAGTAGTTGTGGCGCACGGGCTTAGCTGCTCTCCGGCATGTGGGATCTTCCTGGGCCAGGGATCGAACCCGTGTCCCCTGCATTGACAGGCGGATTCTTAACCACTGCGCCATCAGGGAAGCCCCAGAGGTGGACCTTTTTAAAGTTTAAGTTTTCTTTTGTGTTGAAAAATTAGATTTTAAATTATATAATTTTAATATGTTGAATTTTAATTTTTTAGACCTCAAATTAGCTACACATGGTCTTTTCTATGCTCAAAAGTCACCCTCAGAGATGCAAAAACAACAAAAACAAAAGCAAAATAATAACTCATGTTGACAATCTAGATGGTAAGTTCCTCCCCAACATACTATGTATGTGTGTGTGTATATATATATATATATATTTTTTTTTTTAAATATTCTTTAAGGTAGGAATTGTCTTCCCCAGTATTATGTTTTCAGGGTCTGATGCCTCACTGGTGCCTAATAAATGTTTGCTGTATGCATGCATGAAAGAATGCCTCTGTTGCTTTCCCTTGCACCATCCCCCATACCCGTCAGGCACCCTCCCACATTGTATCAAAATCTCACCTACCCTTTCGTCCTTAGCTACCTGTCTCCTCACTGGACTGTGAGGTGGAAAAAGAACTTTATTCATGTTATCCTCAGTACCCAGCATAGAAGAGTATTTAGTAATAATATTTGCTCAATGGATTCAATGGTTGAAACAACACAAGTTCTAATTTCATCTTGCCATAAGTCACTTGTTTCTCTTCTCCTTTGGTATAGCATTTTGCATATTGTGTATATATTAACGGATTCATTGTATTCTTCCCTATATTACACTAGATTTTAAGCCCTGTGAAGGCAAGTACTATTGTATTTATCTCTGTATCCACATCACTTCATATAATGCCTTATCAGAAAGTAATCGATAAATATTTACTGAAGGAATCAATTTAAATTTATGCATTAAATTCAAGTAGAAATATCAAGTAAGTAGTTGGAGATGTGTGATTGAAGTCAGGGTATGGACATCACCCTCAGGGCAGTGATTGCTGAAACCATGAGAGAGGCATGTGATCTTCGAGGAGAAATGGTAGAAGCAGAAGAATAAAGAGCTAAGGACTGAATCTTGGAGTGTTGTTCTATTCATTCATTCAACAAATATTTTTGAATTCCTATTGTGTGTCAAGCACTATTGAAGGCAATGGAAAGAGTAATGAGTAAGGTCACACGTAACTATAATAAAGCATGGCATCACGATGTTAGAGGAAATACAAGATGATGTGCTGGTGTACAGCATGGGAGCTGTGGTAGTCCTTGGGGATACCCTATACATCCTGGTTCTCTTTCTGGCACATGGTAGGATTGCACTTCCTTACCCCCTCTTAAGTTAGGGATGATTATGGGGTTTGCTTTGGGTAATGAAATGTGAGTACAGAGTTTATCACTTTCTGAAAGGAGCTTTAAGAGCCACTGCTTGATTCATCATACTTCCTTTATCCTGCCTTGGCTATCATGGAATCGCATGTGAGATGGAGTCTCTATTACCTATTAGGTTGAGTCTCTGAGACACTATGGCAGAGCTTCCCCTCTGAGTCATGACGGACACGTAATGTGAGCAAGAAATAAACTTTGTTGTGTTAAGCCCCTGCGATTTTCAGGGTTGTTCATTATCGCAGCATAACTTAGCCTATTGTGACTGATAAGAGCTTATGGAGTCAACGATGGTCTCCTAAATTTAAGAAGTGACACTTAAGCTGAGACCTGAAGGATGAACAGTGCAGTAAAAAACAGGAAGGAAAGTGTTCTAAGCAGAGTGTACTGATTATTAGGAGGCACAGAGATGAGAAAATTTAGGAGCACTGCAGGAACTAACATACAGTCAATAAGAATTCAAATGAAGAGGTGTCAGCGTTGGTGCTGCGTGTATGGGGAGTAGTGGGTGAGAGATGAAGCAGAAGAGAAATGGAAGAGACAATGGAAAAGTTTAGAAGCAGTTCCACTGTGGTTCTTTGCTCTTTTTTGAAAACTGGACCATATAGCAGCCAATGTGGTATCCTGCAAACTCACGTGATTTTAAGAAGTCACTGAAAGAAGTGCTTGGCTCTTTAAAACATTTGTTCAGAATTCTACTAAGGGCTCTGATGCAAGCATATCATTCTGTCTGACAGGCTGTAATATCGTGGATTAAAGCCACAGGGGCCCAAGACATCATGGACTAGCTACTTGCATTAGTTTTACACTTTCCCTGAATCAGCCCTTCTCCCTTCTTAAAGCTTACAGAGCTTACAGGGCTACAGGAACCTTATTCAGGACTCTGCTGGGGTCTAAACTGATGATAAATTCGCATGCAGTCTCACTAACGTATCTCAGATACTGTGATTCACAAAGCATTACAAATCACTTCACAGCTGACCACATGGGTTACCTATAACATTTTAGAAGAAAAACACCTACAGCAGTCTTTAAGGTAGTTTTTTTTAGACAGCTCTTAATGTACTAATTACTACCATGGGGATAGGAGTACTCACAGCAAACTCTCTTAACAACATACTAATCATGACAAACGCTATGCAATTCCAGTTGTAATTTGACCAGTTTCAGTTAACTCTGCTTTAATTTAAATACACACACACACCTTTCACTTCTTACACACACATTCTTTTCCTTATGTAGTCATGAGTGTAATATAAGGTCATCACTCTTCCTCTGAATCCATGTTTCTGCCTAGTCTCCTCCGCCTCTTCCATTCTTGGCTTCCTGGCCCAATGCTAAATAAGGAGATACTCAGATTCCACTGGCAAGTATATGCGATTAGCTACCAGACTAAAATCTAAGTGAGATATTTACATACTGAGCTGGGAAGTTCTACCATAACTTTAGGTAGATAAATCCAAAAAGGAGGAGAGGTACAAGAAGGAAAGATGAAAGAAAAGTAAAATTGTACGAACTGCCACAGCTCGGATTCAGCAACTCAAGTGCCAAACTTGCCGTCAGTAACAGCACACAGCAAATATACAGTGCCTGCTCCAGACCAAACGCCCAAACAACATTTAGTCAGGTGGGCTGAAGCTGGGGCTAATAGTGGTATCTTACAGACTCTTTAAAACATTAACTTAAATTCTGATCCTTTCATTTAGTAAGATGAAAGTATGATGCTCCAGGCTTTTCTTGCTGAAGAGGTTATCAGAAGGGGATCACAGAAGTTATCATGCAAAGCAGGACACTTGAAAGGTGGGAGTTAATAATCATGCTGGAACAACAGGTAAAAACCATAATTGCACACAGCAAACTGGAGTGTATGGTCATCCTAGTTCTATCAGGGAGTTTCCTGTAGAGCAGGTAAAATTAGCAGAATAGACATATTCTTAGAGTCAGGTGAGAAGTCTGAAAGAGAAGGCTAAAGAAACAGAATGGGAAGAACGCAAGAAAGAAAAAATGTGGAAAAGAGTGTCAACAGTCAACAGGGAAAAAATGAGAGGTCTATTCTAGAAGATGAAGAACGCCTCTAGAAAACAGAGTTCCATAGTCTATCTCTAGCTGTGGACATAATGAGGTTGTCATCATTAAACTCTCTGGTGCCTCCGCTCTTGCGTGCAAAGGCAGGTGTAGTGGGTCATGAGAGACAACGTAGAATGTGTGGGGGCCTGGGACTGCAGCAAGGGCATGCTGGAGGCCCTGTGAGAGGAGGTGTGGGGCTCCTTCTGCCAAGGGCTTAGGGGCAGATCTATTATGGTCCTCAAGGAGAACTGCAAGCTCTCAAGGCACAAAGCCCGCTCCTGGAATCTTCAGACAAGCTGGGAGCCACCTGTGTGCAGGGGAGGGGCAGCAGCTGCAGACGCTGGAGTCTACACGAATACAAATGGGAACATGCCAGCATTAACTCCATGTTAATCCCAGCCTTTCAGAATCACAAACCACAGCAAAGCGTGTTCTAAGTAGATTCTGTCCTCCATTTTCTATAACCTCTTTAGCGCTCTGAGGTAAGTGAAGCCAAATTTTCAGGTTCTCTGGGGGCTGAAAGAGCTCATCTCAGTTCTGAAGTGGCTGGCATGAAGTACCTAGTTAGTAGAAATCTGATGACAGTAGGAATTTGACGACTTAGAAAATCCCTAATATAGTAAATCTGTCAGCAATTAGTTGAAAGAATAATCATATTTGGTAGCACATAAAAATGTAAATGAGCAAATTCAAATTGGTGCTATCAGTAATAATCTCTAGTTTCTAAAAATAACTTGGGAGTAGACCAAGCAAACATTAGCTGTCTTCTAATGAAACTGCCTCAGGAAGTGGACCTAAACTTTTGGCAAAGCACTCAAGCCTCCTGGAATGACCTTAAAATCCCTTATTTGTTCTCCCTGCTTTTCAGGAAAAATTCTTAAATTTTCACATGACATAAGCAACAGATTGGGGTATTTTTAATAATATAAAAAGTCACAAGATCTGAAAGTTAAATTCCACTATAGAGCTGCACCATCTTCCTTTGTGTGCCGAACAGATACAAACGTCAAAAGACAGAGTGTATTAAACAAAAACAACAAGTACTCGTCCCCCAGCAGTACAGGGACCTGTAGTCACTTCCGGGGTGTCCGCTTTTCTCAGTGAATGCATGCACAATCTTCAACAAATCAGCTACATGATATATTAGGATGTTAACCAAAAACATCCAAATTCTGTTGCTTAGTAACTGCTGTCAAAAGATCCAATTTCCAGCTCTGCTCTTTGTATGGACTAAACCATGAAAAGAGGAGGATTAGGCACCATGATTCTGTTCTGTGCAGACTACAATTTGCAGTGGGATTTACAGGAGGATATTCAAAGAAGATTATTTCTTTCTTGCAAAGCTAGTGGAAAGGAAAATTTCTTCCATTAATTTTCAGTCCTTTTAAAAACAAGACTATATTATGCTATTAATGGGGATAGTTTTATAAATCACTAATTTTCTACTTAATTTTGTTCAAACATGTAGTCACATCAGTTTGTTCTATTTCACCTCTGTACTGATTGTATACTCGGAAAGCACCAACATTAGGTAATTAGTTAAAATCAAATTCTACTGCTTTGTTCTTTTGTTCATTTAATGCCATTAATAGAACTAGTAAAATAGGGGTTTTTTTAAAGTATAGATGCAAAAATGGATAAAGGAATTAAAATTTTTAAACAGAATAAAGTTGGGGAAACAAAAATAAAATGGGGGAGAAGAGAAAGATCTGTGAACACTTCAAATATCTTAATGGAACACATAGTATCGCCCCCAGAATGTAAGGATAATACTTCATACAGACTTTGCTAGTATTGAGGAGTTTATCTATGGAGAAAGGATTTATTAAGCAGATTAAGAGAAGTACAAGGTAAATTTTAAATTAATTGAGAATAAACTACTTTCATATATTTTAGCACCATCTGTATGTGAATAAGAATACCTTAGTTGCAATTAAATCTTAGATACTCATTAAAGCAAGCCTAATGGCCCTCTCTACTAACAAAAACTCATCTCTTGGTTTAAGTAACAAAATGGTATATAAAGATATTCTATGACTTAAGTATTCAGACCACCTCTCTCTTTAAGAAAAATTAATGTGTTATAATATTTCTGAGTCTCACAAACTATTGCCATTGCAAAACATTTTGAAAAATCTTTAAAACTGAGCATCTAGTCATTAAAATGTAGGTGAATAAATGATTGTAATGCCAATCTTTTACCTATCAAATTTGCAAAAAATATATATATATATATTTTAACATCTTTATTGGAGTATAATTGCTTTACAATGTTATGTTAGTTTCTGCAAAAAATATTTTAACAACATCAAGTTCGGGCAAGAGCCCAAGGAAACTGACATTCTTATATGATGGGGCTGCAAGTGTAAATTAGCACAACTTTCTTAAGAGGTGGGCTTTATAAACATTAGTTTTCTTTTTTTCTTTTTTTTTTTTTTTCTTTTTCTTTTTTTTTTTTTGTGGTGCGTGGGCCTCTCACTGTTGTGTTGTGGCCTCTCCCATTGCGGAGCACAGGCTCCGGACGTACAGGCTCAGCGGCCATGGCTCACGGGCCCAGCCGCTCCGCGGCATGTGGGATCTTCCCAGACCGGGGCATGAACCCGTGTCCCCTGCATCGGCAGGCAGACTCGCGCCACCAGGGAAGCCCAACATTAGTATTTTTACATAAGTTTTAATAGCAATACTTATAAAAATTTGAAAACCATTAATATTTTTACCTTAACAATCTCAATTCTGCGAATTTATCCTAAAGAAATAACCAGAAATGTATGTGCAATAATAAGTAAAAACAACCACTATACTTTACTGAGCATGTATTATATCCCAAGGCACTATGTGATACCGTACATAAATCACCATCTCATTTAATTCTCATAACAACCCAATGAGGCAGCTATTAATATTATCTTCATTTGGTAGATGAGAAAACAGAGGCTTATATGTTAAGTGACTACAAGAGCTGGTAAGAGCAGTGGAGCTGGGATTCAAATTCAGGTCTACTTGGAACCTAAGTCCAAATTCTCAGCCAGTAAATCAGGATGCTACTCTCAGAAAAATGTAATAAGAAAATGGGGGCAGTGATTGGGAGTTCTACAGAATATTGTTTATAATTGTGAAAAAACCTGGAAACAACGTAAATGTTCAACAAAAAAGCAACGTTTAAATGGATATTACACAGCTATTAATTTAACATAATATTGAGATACATTTTAATGACAATGAAAAAATTTCATATTAAGTGAAAGAACCAGGTTTAAAACAGTAGGTCCAATGTGCTCCCCAATATATGTGTGTGTGTGTATATGTATCTGAGTAGAGAAGAAAACAGAAGGACAAATATGGACTTTATTTTCTTCTGTATCCTTTTCTGCATTTTCTAAATTATTTTTGAAATTGGGAAAAGCTACATTTTGGGGGTGGGAGGGAAGCACTTAAAAGGAAAGAAATGTCTTCTCCCTAATGAAAAAGAATTATAAATTATTTGTGCTTTGAAAAAATAAAATCTTCTTTCCATCTTCACACTAAAAAAAAAGAAGGGAAGAGAACAATGGTGGGAGGGAGACTGGAACTACTGAAGAATGGTGTTAATATTTCATTTTCAAAAGCAAACTGGAAGACTTACCACCTTTAGATGGGTCTGAGCCCTCAGGCTTTTGTCAATCTATCATTAGGCAACAATGTGAAAACTATTTGCAGGGAAAGATTTTGCAGTATTTCTAATATATTTCTAAGACACCTATGCTTCATTCTTCTCTCTGTTCTGTTCTTTAGTCACAAGGAATAATATTTTTCCCCAAGGAAAACCCAGAAAGTCTTAATATGAATTTATTATACTGCTGAAGCAGAAATAATTTTTGTAACTTTAAGGGTACAAGGATGATCCAGACAGTCAATCATGAATCCAAACGATTTCAAGTAAGCTTGTATAGACACTTATTTTTATACACCTTAGCCTTCTACTCATCTGAAACCCTACCTTGAAAGGCTTCAACAATTTAAAGATTAAATCATAAGTTATTAAGCCATTAATTTAACGATTTAAGCCTCTAAAATCAGCACATATTACCTTCCCCCCTCAAGTCAATTTGCAAGAGATTGAAATAATAAAAATGATAATATCTCACACTTGCAAAGCAGCTTTGATGTGCAGGAGCCTAAAATACTTCAAAAAAAACTTTATAGAAAAAAACAGGACCATCCACCCACATCTCAGAGTACATGTGAGGTAGAAGCTGGCAGCTGGTGGAAAGCAGTGGAGTAATTTACCATATGCACAGAAGACGACTATTTTGAACAAGTATAAGGAATAGATGAAGTTAAGAAAATACAAATAGAATCACCTGTTCAATTAAATGCTAAGTTCAATGGCCACCAATTCCAAGGGCTATTTAAATTTTCAATGAAAGTGGTTTAAGGGTTCCCTTTAAAGGGAAAAAGACCAAATAATAAAGAAAAGCAACCCCTACCTACATTAGGGAGGTTACTGGTCCTAGTGATTCTGTCCAGATTTTCCTGGGAAGGATAGACACTATGGGTCTCACCTCAGTCACAGAATAAAGAGACTATGATATTTAAGTTCTTGTATCTGGCAACATTTCCCTCGCTTTCACACTCAACTTCAAAGACCTTACGCAGAATATTTACCTTGCCGTTTTGGTGTGCAGGCCTGGAATCCTGTTCCAAGCTCCGCCTCCTCTATCCATTTCAAGCAACCTACACAAATGATTTTCTGCTACCTGCACAAACATGAGACTAACATCTCAAACTTATATTTTTTTGGAGTCTGCTTTTGAAAGAATGTATTTTCCTCTTCAATCTCTTCCCTAAAGAAAAACTAAGGTAATTCTATCCTACATCTTTATAAAGTGAGGGCCTAAGAACAAGGTAAAAGAACATCTGAGCTGTCTTTACTAGGCAGCAATCCCATTCTCAAGATTCTTTCCCCTCATTCTGATTTTCTCACATCTCTTTAACTTACAGTAAGTTCTTATCTATAAAAGATCAAGCATGAAAAAAAGGATTTAAGTAAAATAAATACTTCAACTAAATATATAAAAAATAATCTTTCTTCACTGTCTGGGAGTATGCAAAATCAGAATATCAATGAAAATCAAGTGAGGTGAAACAGCCATTAAGAGTGTTCAGCATTGATTTTTGTTGGTTTTTTTTCTGTTTTTAATGAGCAACCACCTACTATCCTAAATGCCTTACATGGTACTTGCTTGAATGTAAGAGTGATGAACCAGATGATCTTAGAGTTCTTTCAGTGCTAGGATTCTATTCTACGTTGTTCTAACTTTCACCAGTGGTTCAAAGCAGCCGTATTAAGGTGACAAATGGCACTTGGAGAAAGGTAAAAAGACAAGGACCGCAGTAAGTCTGCCAAGCAGACCGATTACTATCTAATATACCACCATCTTTCTGTAGGGGTTTTGAGAATATCTTTCCAATGATACACCTCTGTTCTTTCCCAAACTATACAGTCAATTTAATTGACTCTAGTCTGACTTTATACATTGACGAAAGAACTTAAAAAATCCTAAATGAATTTGCTCCACTCTACTCAAACACTCTTAACTGTGATCTTTCAATCAAGTCAGTACAAACTTAAGAAATGAAAATTAATCATAATACACACTAAACAAAGCATAATTTGGAAGATAAGGATACTCTAATAAAAATGCATTTCAAACTTAAATACTATGTCTAAAACAGTTGCTGTTTCCCACCAAATTCTGCTGATAATTTAATTCTACTTGAGAAGAACATAACTGCCATGGCATATATATATACACACACAAGGATAGATATGTATGTACATGTGTACATACACATGCATACGCGCGTGCACACACATCTAAGAGATAGGAAATTAAAATGAAAGTAAAAATCTTGATACCTTCTTCATGGCCTGACACTTGGCTGTCTCAGAAAAGCCAATCATCTTATCAGGAGAACAGATCTTGATGAAGGGGAAGTTGGATTCCTCTGCAATCTTTGCAGCCAAAGCAGTCTTCCCACTGTGAGGAGGACCTGCATAACAATACGAGCAAGTCAGGGGAAAAAAGCCAACCTAAGCAAAGAGGAATAAAACAAGTTTAAACTTTTATCCACAATGTACTGAGGCCTCAACTAGCTGCTCATTAACATTTCCTGACACAATTTCATGGCAGACATGTTTTCTCTTATTTATTAGCAACTAAATTTAATGAACTGATTAGCACTTCTCAAAAGTATGTTGAAACATATTCCTTCTTTCTTTCTCACATAACCTTAACCTTTCAAACTTCTGGCTAAATATACAAAATGCAAGGGTTTTGCTTCTTTAAAAAAAAAAAAGAGAATGCATTCAAATGCATATTAGTAACTATGTTATTAGTTCTATCAAATCATTTGTCTGACAAAAAATTACAATCTTCTTAGGAGGTGATATTAGGGGCAGGGAAAACTGCCTTATTAGAAGCAAATGTGACTTAAAGAGCTAGGAAACTAAAGACTCAGGTCTTCTCATGAAGGCAACCAAAGTTACAAACTTACTTATATTTAGACATCTCCTCCTTCCCTTCTGTGTAATAAAAGATGTGCCCCTCTTCTAACCGTAAACTGACCAATCATTCTTTCCCATCTTCTCAGGAACCTGATATTATTATTCTTATTTTTTAATTTTTTTTTTATACAGCAGGTTCTTATTAGTTATCCATTTTATACATATTAGTGTGTATACATGTCAATCCCAATCTCCCAATTTATCACACACACACACACACCCACTTTCCCCCCTTGGTGTCCATACATTTGTTCTCTACATCTGTGAGGAACCTGACATTATTGATTGTACCCTCTCCCCCATATGTTCCACCCCACCCTCTTCCCTGGAGCCTTACCAACCGTATAAACATGCTCTAGTCTACTGACAGTTTAATAAACAAAACAAAAAAACCCTCTTTCTTGACTTCACTACTCTCAACACTACTCTGCCTTCTCCCTTCGAAATGGAACCTCCCTAAATAATCATCTACGCCAGCTGCCTTCACTCTTCACCTTCCATCCATCCTCAAACAAACGCTATGGCTTCCATTGCCATTACACGGGACAGGCTCCCATCAGGGTCACCAATGACCTCCACGTCACCAAATCCAACACTTTATCTGTTGGCCTCTCAGGAATATTTGATACAACTGATAACTCTCCTCTTTATTTATTTTTCTTTTTTTTTAAATAATTAATTTTTATTGGAGTATAGCTGCTTTACAATGTTGTGTTAGTTTCTACTGTACAGCAAAGTGAATCAGCTATACCTCTCTTCTTTCCTTAAATACTTTTGTTGGCTTCTGTGACAGCACATTCTCTTTTTCCCCCCTCTTACCTCTCTGGTTATTCTTGCTCAATCTCCTTTGTCAACTCTTCCTGCTCTACTTAGTCCTTCAATGTTGACACACCTCAGAGATTAGTCCTAGGCCCCCCATCTCTTCTCAACCTACCCTTTCTGTAAGTGACTTCATCCACTCCCATGGATTCAACAACAGTCTACATACTGACAACTCATGAATGTATACTGCCAGCGAGACCTCTCTTCTAAGCACTAGACCCACACATATCCAGTGGGCTACTAAACATTTCCCATTCAATTATCCTATAGGAACCATGAACTTAATGTGTCCAAAACTGAACTCGTGATCTTTCCTTCTGAAATGTACTTCTCCACTAGCGTTCCCAGTCTTAGTAAACAATAGCATTTACCAGCCGTGAATACCAGAAACCTGGGGATCATGTTTGATCTCTCCCCATTTTCAATCTAGTTACTATTTCTAAGCTTCAGCTTCCTCATCTACAAAATAGGGATAACAGCAGCATCTGCCCTCACAGGACTGAAGTGGGGTTTAAATGAGAAAGTATGTGTAAAGTGCTAGTAGACTGACTGGCAAATAGTTAAGAGTTCAAAGAATGTTAGCTTAATTACGCTTAATAATTAATCATTATTATAATTATCATAAAGTCTCTTTTATTCTCCATCCTAAATATTTCTCAAAATGGTCTACATAACTCCATCTCTCCTACCACTACAGTACTTCAAACCATAAACAGCTCTCATTAAAACTAATGCAACTGCTTCTCACTATTGGTCTTTCCTGTGTATTTTCGCCACTCTAATCCGTTCTCTATCACAAAGCAGTCATGGTATTTTGAAAATATGAATCTGATCATGTCACTTCACTGCTTAAAATCCTACAAACGGCTCCCCACTGCCCCCTGGATAGAGTCTAAATCGTTAACATGGTCTACAAGGCTTTGCATGAACTGGCTCCTGTCTACTTCTTCAGTCTCATGTCTTAGCCAATCTCCCTTTCTGTTTCAGTCTCCTTCCAGCCCAGGGCTTTTTCACACGCTGGTCCCTCTGTTTAGAACATCTTCCACAGTTACTATGCCTGCCCAGCTTCTCCTCATCCTTTAGGTCTTGGCTTAATGTGCTTCTCCCAGGGAGCCCGCACCCTTAGCCCTCCGGAAGGGGCTGGATTCCCCTGTCATGTGGACTCACTGAACTTTTCTGTTGTTCTACTAATTATAACTATAAAAAATAATTGGTAGAATGTCCTTCCTTTTTTGTCTACTTGGTAAAATCCTAACTGATCCTTCAAAGTCTAAATTGAACACTTTCTTTGACCACCCCTGGGCAAAATGACTTGCATTCACATACCCTTACACACATACATGGTAGTTAGGTATTTGTTTACATGGCTTTTTTCATGACCAGACTCAACTCTGTGAATGTCTTTGTGTCTCCAGCAACCAGTTCAATGCCTAAGACATAGTAAATACTCAGTGAATATTTTTTTAATTGAATTGAATGTTATGTGGTATCATAGAGTCTATTAAGTAACACAGAAATTTAGATACAATCTTATAAGAAAACTAGTTGCTATCATTCATTAGTAACATTCTAACCCAAGAAGATTTAAATTCGTGCACAATATCGGAACACAGAATGGACTGCCACTTTCAGATCATGAACAGGTTTAGAACTGAAAATAATTCATTTTTCTGGAATGTGCTAAATGGTTTTGTAAAAGTGCTTCTTTTTCTTTTTTCAGCTTTTGATGCCATCGCATCATTTTTTCTCACCTTCCAGAAGGACGCTAACCAATGGTGTGCGGTCACTGTTTTTAGTCTGTTGGACCAGCAGCTCCCCATCTTCTAGAACTCGAGTAACTGGATCACCCCATTTGATGATACCATTCATAATGTAACTTGCATAATCCTCTTGGTTTGTGCCAAATGCCTATGAAGGAAAAGGATAGTTTAAAGCATTTTCAGCGTCAGTATTAAAAATTAAATATTTAAAGGTATAAAGGATGAGTAATAATTCCTACATGCTAGGGCTACAGCAATATCCCATATTAATATAAAAAGCCTGAAAAGCAAAAAAAAAAAAAAATCTTTTATAATTTCTCATTTAACTTTTTACCCAATTGGGGCAAATACTGCTTCATGTGACTTAATGGAATAAAAAATATATTCTAGGTGCAGATTCTGTGAGGGCTCAAGCCCTCGCAATCCCTGAGAAAGGGTACGTTCCAACGTGCTTGTTTCTGTAAGGAGTACATGGGTTGTGGCCTTCTGTCAAGAGCAAAGAGAAAGACAGCATATGGATTTAGAAATTAGAAACAGTTGGCTCAGCACACAAAGATACTATCCTAACACTGACTGTAGGTGTCAGATATTAAAATGGAAATATGAAATGGTAATGAGGAGATCTTGTCCACATACGCTTGGTGGTAGGTGATATAAGTCGAAACGCACCAAAAGGTAAGTGTGTGTGTAAATGTAAGATTTAGAACGAGCTAGAAATGAGCAGAGGTAATGAAGATTGAAGGATTAGGGAAAGGAAAGAAAAGCAATTGCTATATATAATCATTTCATTTGTACTATATATTGGGGCATAAATCACATCCTTTTTCATTTTCAACTTCTAATCTCAAATTGTAACTCCCATCAAACCAGCTACCAAAAGTAGTTAAAAACTTTAGTACTTATTTACTTAATTGAATAGCATTTCCACAAGGTTAACAGGAGAAGAAATGAGTAGGAAAATATAACCCAATGTAATATAAAGCTCATATAGCTTGATAATTTCTAATTTAAAAATTATCACAACCCTCAAGTCAAGTTTTCACTCCCCAATGTATGGAATAACTTTAACAGTTCTTTAGAACTTGCACCTCACAGAAAGTCATCCTTTGTAATACTGTTTATAAACAGTATACAGTGGTCTCATCACTCTATTACTTTGCCACCAAATCATTTTTCAGACCACTCTTTGGTCCTTGCATACACTAGTGCTTTGATTCCTGAGTACAGAGTAAAGTTCTTATTCCCTGGTCTGAATATGGTAAATGCAGTGGCTGTGTAAAAAGTTATAAGGGAAGAGCCTAATAAATACTGGTTGGAAGGCTGTGTAGGAAATATGGAGATTGGCTGGCTTTTGTCTAACAGCGCTGAGATACATGAACCAGAAAACAGTGACCCTCCCAAGCTATATAATATGTATGAGTCATCCTTACTTATCCTGTCATTTCAGTTTTTCTTTTCTCCCCCAGACCCTTGGAATAAATAAAAGTTACTGCTTATTTAACTAAGTTATCTTAGTTGCCCTTTCCTTGTAGCCAAATTATCTGTCTTGAAAAAATTTTAAGACAGATCAGTTAGGCTGGGCTCTAATATTTCTGGTAACTATTATGAATAATAACAGCAAAAGATTAAACCATTTCCACTGCTGAGTAACTTTTGAAAGTAGTTATTTTATATTTAAAAGTCAGAATAGTCATAAAAGAGCAGACAGGGGGCTTCCCTGGTGGCACAGTGGTTAAGAATCCGCCTGCCAATGCAGGGGACACGGGTTTGAGCCCTGGTCCGGGAAGATCCCACATGCCGCAGAGCAACTAAATCCGTGCGCCACAACTACTGAGCCTGCGCTCTAGAGACTGTGTGCCGCAACTACTGAAGCCAGTGAGCCACAACTACTGAGCCCGCGAGCCACAACTACTGAAGCCCGCGTGCCTAGAGCCCGTGCTCTGCAACAAGAGAAGTCACCACAATGAGAAGCCCACACACCACAACAAAGAGTAGCCCCCGCTCGCCACAACTAGAGAAAGCCCACGCGCAGCAACAAAGACCCAACGCGGCCAAAAATAAATAAATAAATAAATAAATAAATAATTTTTTTTAAAAAGCAGATAGGGCTAAAACAAGTTGATTTTTGTCTTTAAAGGAGATACTTGCAACAAATAATTATTGTCAAGGATATATAAAGAACTTACACAGATCAAATAAAAATAAACAATACAACAGAAAAATAGGCAAAAAACATGAATGGCATCTCACAGAAGATACTCATATGGCCAATAAACATATGGAGAAATACTTCATAGGTAATCAGTGAAATGAAAATCAAGACCAAAACACGATCCCATTTTACATCCAACTGAATGGCAAAAAATAAGTGACAATACCAAGTGTTGTAGAGGATGTAGAGAACAGGATCTCTTTTACATTACTGGGGGAAGTGTTTATTGGTTCAACCACTGAAAAAAACAGCTTGAAAGTCTTAGTTTGAAGTTGTACATTCATATACCCAACAACTCAGCAATTTTATTCCTAAACATATATCTAGGAGAAACTCATTCAAGAATGCTTTAGCAGCAGTTGTTTGTAATAACAAAAAACTGGTAACGTTCCAACTGTCCATTGACAGGAAAACAGACAAATTGTGTTAGTCACACAATGGAATGCTATTCAGCAATGAAAATAAATGAGGCATAGCACAATCATATAGATGACTTGATAATAAAATATGTAATAAAGTAGCAAGTCTCAAAAAAATTAATACATACCATATTTTATTTTACACACTGTAGACTAATGACAGTATGTCATGAATTAAAGATTAAGGTTAATCCAATTCTGTGCACCCAAGGTCCACTGAAGAAAGAAAAACAACATACGCACCTTTTTAAGGTTCTACAATTTGTTTTTGTATTAATATAGGACTCCAAATAATGGTTACTCAAACATGAGTGGTTGTTTTATAGGAAAATAGGTTAATGACCTTATAATGTATTCTAAAACTCCAACTATGACTATTGAGTTTTGAGTATATTTTAAGAAAATTGACACCTTTTTAAAAAAGGGCACTGAAAATGGTTAAAAGTTTTAGAAACTATAGCAGTTAGAGGAACTGGAGGTATTGAGCAAGAAAAAGGGATGCCTTGGAGGAGGGTGGGGAAAGGGAGAGAGAAAGGAGATGAGAATTAATTTTAAACATAATAACTAACATATGAAGGATGGATGAATTAGGATGAATTTAGGTTTCCATAGCTTCAGATTATATAAGAACCAATGAGAAAACTATTTCTAGTTCAAAACAGTTTAAGAACTAATAATTAGAAAGTCTCAAAATTGAATGGTCTGCCTTACAAGATGGTGAGCTCCCTATCATGAGAAATAGTTCAGTAAGTCTTGGTTAATTACCCAGCCATCAGAGTTACTGAACAGATGTTTCTTATATTGGACAGTTCCAGTACTGAGATTTTATGATATTTTTAAAACTACATGTGATATAACCTTCCAAAATATTGGGTAAAATGGCACTTATTTTTCCCCTGAATTATTATTATTATTTTTGGCTTATACATCACTCAGTATTCATACTCACTGGTTTGATATCATTCTCCAAAGAAGCAAGGAAGTCTCCTCTTGTCACCTGCAGGCTCTCTGCTTTCTCCATGTCCACTTCCACTTTAGTACTGGCCTAATTAGAAATGAAAACAAAACGTTAAGGACTTCCAAGATTTAAGAATATTTTCAGCCTAAGAATATAACACCTGAGGATATAAAAGGCATACTTCCACAGACAAAAAAAATCTCTCTCAAATTCACAAACATACACACACACATACATACATACCTACATATACATATATTATGCCTTTTGCCTGAACAACTCCACTTCTAGGTGTTTATCTCATGAATATACTCACAAATGTGCACAAAGTTATATGTACCAGGATATCTACTAGAGTAATTTGTAATAGCCGAAGACTGGAAGCAAATTAAATGTCTATGAAGAGGGTACCAGTCAAGTAAATTATCACATATCTTTACCAAAGAACACTGGATAGCATTTTTTTTTGTTTTTTTTTTTTTCAAAATAAGGCACAAGGAGAAACTATATAGAAAGGGTCTCTAGGAACAGTGGTTTTCATTCTCGGCTGCCTATCAGAATAACGCCTAGAGTCTTTAAAGATAGACACACACACACACACACACACACACACCTACATACTTTTATAGATGCCCAGCCCCACCCTGCAGGATTTTGATTTAACAGGTCCAGCAGAGGGTCCAGGCATTTACATTTTTATAAAGTGCACAGGTGGTTCTGATGCTCAACCAGGTTTGTGAACCATTATTCTAGGAGACCAAGGACCTACAACTTTGATTTTTACTCATACTCTGTGCTTGAGAATCTATGTGCCAGCTCCAAATATTCTGCTTACTGCACCTGGAGCTACCACTTAGAAGAGACATCTGGAGAAGCATCAAGGCCTTTATCAGCACTTGGAGCTGCCTGGACCTGACGAGTGATTGAGATACCAACACACTTTTTAACGTGACTGGGCTCACTCCCAATAGCACAAGGCAAGTGAGTCTAATTTTTAAAATGGTACTATGGGCTTTAAAAAAACATATCTTCAAAAAAATCTGACTATAAAACCAAAGTATGTTAAGCAGTATCAACCTTCCAAAGGTTATTATAAAATATGAGTCATGTTCCTTTAGGAATGGACTGCTGAGACAAATAAAATGACAAACATTTTGTAAAACTCAGCCTTATGGGACAAAAAGAACTCTGTCAGAAAACTAGATCAAGATGGCAAACAGAACACTTTTGTCTCCCTTCCTGCCCCAAATCCCATGAAATGACAGAAAGTGAGAGAGAATGGTTAAAAAGCATGGAACATGTATTTGGAAGTTTTAACACTGATCTAAGAGGAGTTTCAGAAGGAGAGAAGAGAAAGAATGATAGAGAAAAAACAATAAAAGACAGAAGAAAAAATATTTCTCTGGCTGAAGAAAGGTGTATATTTGCAGTTTAAAGGTTTTAATGAGTGATCAGGGTAAATGAAAAGAAACCCACATCTGTCTAGACACAGTGTTGTAAACTATCAGAACACCAAAGGTGAAGAGAAATTTCTAGAACCTTTTTGAGAGACAAAAACAGGTCACCTGTAAAAGGAACCAGAATAAACACTAGAAACTAGAAGACAATGTAATCATGTCTTCAAAAATCCATCTGGCTATCTATCTATCCTAGAAAATGATTCTCGTATGTACGTAGGGAGGCACAGGCAAGCATTTTCATAACAGTTATGAAATACTATTATGATTTCCTTTTAGAGTGAAACTGAATTCAAATGACAGAAACATACAGCAATATGAAGGGAAAATCTTGTCTATCTTTCAGCATTTGCTGAAAAATATGACAGATTTCAGGACTGGAGCTGGTGTGAACCTTGCATTTTTACTACTAAGAAAGGACTCACCCAATGAATTAAAGTGAATTAAGATGGCTGGGGGGGGGGGGCTTCCCTGGTGGCTCAGTGGTTGAGAGTCCGCCTGCCAATGCAGGGAACACGGGTTCGTGCCCAGGTCCGGGAAGATCCCACATGACGCGGAGCGGCTGGGCCCGTGAGCCATGGCTGCTGGGCCTGCGCGTCCGGAGCCTGTGTTCCGCAACGGGAGAGGCCACAACAGTGAGAGGCCCGCATACCGCAAAAAAAAAAAAAAAGATGGCTGGGGGACAGTTATTTTAGAACAAGTTGTTTTTAGATACTCCAGGAATTTCAGAAGTCACCTAATTGTAAGTAATCAATACTACAATGATAAACCTTTCATACCTATTCATTAAAATAAGTTTTCTAAGGACTTCTCTTGGCTAACTTTTACTATTTTGTCAAAATTGCACAATGTTATTTAAAAAAATCTAAAATTCTGAATTTTTACTCATTCAGAAAACCTTTTCTTATTTGTCTGAATTAGTGTGTTTTTTTTCTGCATTGTATTTATAACAGCTAATCAATATGGAAGGGGCAACATCTTTCAGCTTATACCTGCAGAAACTAATAAACTTGTATTTCAACACTAGCAAATATCCAGTGGTCACACTTAAATTTCATAACCTTTTAAATCCGACCTTTCAAAGTTCTTATCATTCCTCTTAAATTAAGGGTAGAATGACCTTAATCATTCAAAATTCTACAGAAAATAAAAAAGAATTTTATTGAAATTCTGCAAACATAAATCAGCTTTGATTCAGTTCTAAAGTGTGTGTGTGTGTGTGTGTGTGTGTGTGTCCTCAATTTATTTCCTTACAACAGATTAGAGCAGAAGAAATTTGTGTTATCTTCTCTACCTGAAGCAGAAATTCCTTTCAAGCTAAAAACAACCAAATGTCACATGAATTTTAGTTGACCACAAACATGGATTCAAGCACAAATGACATGCACATCAGGTGTTCATGACTGGATTTTCCACTTGCTTCAAAAAACCTGAAAGAACTGTTTAACAGGGAAGACTTGTTTAGTTTATTCCACCTGACTTTGTTTAAACCTAATTCTTTTGAAAAGGAAGCAAAATAACACTAATAATGGCTTTTTATTTTTGGCCACGCCAGTCGGCTTGCGGGATCCTTAGTTCCCCAACCAAGGATTGAACCCAGGTCCTGGCAGTGAGAGCACCGAGTCCTAACCACAGGACTGCCAGGGAATTCCCAATAATGGCTTTTTATAACACAAAGAAAGAACATCATAATAAACAGATGAATGTTGTGTATAAGTTCTACACCAACTGTAAGTCATAAGTTTCAAATTAAATACTCATCAATCACTACTAATAAAGCTATAAATATGTACAGAAATGAGAATACTAAAACTGTGTGCCTTTTGTCCAACTGAGGAAGAGTCTTGTTGGGAAAACAATGTTTAAAGACCTGGACAGTGCAGACATTTTTAAATGCAGAAAAGAAAGTAAGTGTTAGTACTATTTCTTTTTTGGTAGTGAGGTTAGTGTCTTAGGTATCTCTCCCTTCCCCGAAGTACCTGTGAAGTCCCTTGCATTAGATAGTCGACAGATACCCAAAAAAACCAAAAGCTGTTTGGTACTAAAGGTGTTGATCACAAGCCTATATGCATCATCTGAAGTTTAAATTAAAGATAATTCAACCATATGGAAAAAGTGAGGGAAATAATGCCCACTATTTGCACTACTTCTTACTTGCAAATCTAAAAGGATAACATATTCTGTACAGTGGTGGTGAGCATTTTAGCTTTAAATCAGAAATATTATAACTGCAAATAGTCAACAAAAATCAGAAACTCAGATATGGAAAAGGATGTATACAGTATCCTCTCAAATCAGCCAACAATAACAAAAATGGAAGTAAACATTTATATAGTTTATAAGGCACTTCCACAAACAGTATTTGATTTCATTTTCACAAAAACTTGATGAAATAGGTAGTTATTTCCCCTTGACAAATCAGAAACAAAAAAAGTGGGAAGAACTGTAACACATAACCACACCTTCTGACTACAAAACTTGTGATTTTTCCACCGTTTCTCATTGCCTCGTGTGTAAATAAATCCAATACATGCTTAAAGAAAGTATGTTTCTTGACAATGGCTTAGAGACACTTTGGGATAAGATTATTTTGATAAAAATGACAAATGACTAAATAAGATAAAAATTCAGTGGCTAATGCATATGAAAAATCTGATACCTAATAAACTATAGCTATTGTGGATTATAGTATCAAGAAGCACTGATGTGGTCTGAGGTGAAAGATCGGTATGGTGGGGAGCAATTTTCACATCATTTATACAATTTTTCTTGAAGTCACCATCACTTTTTCTAAGACATTTCTTATGGCAAGGAGAAAGAATGGATGAATGAAATGAATGGATCCATTCTATAAAGGACCCAATACTATATTTCCCACACTATCCAGTCCTTTGGCATTCTCAATTTTGTTTTGTTTTGTTTTAATGCAGTAGTACTAGTATCCTCCTCCCCACTGGGTCTCCAGTATTTTAAAGCGGTTTACCATCTTGTCTAAAGTGGCCTCTTCCATTATGGCATTCTTGAGCTAGAACAAAGTCAGTTCTATTATGTAGGGGAATTATGGCTTATAGATAGAGTTTGATTCAGAATACATATTTACTAATTTAAAAAATATTTACTAAACAGCTACCATATTCTCAGTATTAAGACCTATATGAAATACTGTGGGAGATTCAGAAATGAATAAGATATGGACTTAAGGTCTACAACAGGGGTTGACAAACTTTTTCCATAAAGGGCCAGATAGTAAATATTTTAGGCTTTGTGGGCTATGCAGTCTCTTTTGCAAATACTCAACTCTGCCATTGTAGCATGAAAGCAGCCACAGACAATACATAAATGAACAGGGGTGGCTGTGTTCCAAAAAAACTTTATTTATAAAAACTGGTGGTTGGCTGGATACGGCCCATGGGCCACAATTTACCAACCCTTGGTTTAAAACCATTGCCAGGGTATACCCGAATAAAACATACTCGACCTGACTGTTCAGGCTTTTACTATTTCCTGCATGAATTGTTATACAAGTTCCCCTCTCTTGTCTTATGTCACCAACTTCACTCCCCTAAATACTCCACTCGACACAGCTGCCAGAGTGAGCTTATGTTTTAACACTATGTCACTGCTATTCTTAAAACTCTTCAATGGCTTAGCACTACTCACAGAAAAGAAGTCCATACTTCTTAGCACAGTATAAAAGGCTCTTTGTGCTCCATCCCCTGCTTTAGCCTCCTGACTTATCCCCCACGTCTCTCTCTACCTCCCCTTCCCTACCTTTTATGCTGCAGCAATACTGAATTACTCTAACACACCATGCTGTTTGTGTGTCTCTGTTCCTTTGCATATTTGTTCTTTCTACCTAAAATGCCTGACTCCATCAGGAAACATATCCACCCAGAAATTCCTCTGTGAAGGCTCCTCTCACCCGACAAGCTGACCACACCTGACACCTTTTCACTTCCTTACCCCGTATGTACTTTCTATTACTGCATGTGGAGGATTAGACTGTGAGCTGCTCAAGGGTAGGCAATTGGAGCATTAACCCTTAGTACAGTGTCTGGCACACACTAGGCTAGATAAATCCACTGATCGAAAGTCAACAGAAGGTATTGTAAATGATGCATTACTATTTCTTTTTCTTTTTTGGCTGTACTGTGTGGCTTGCGGGATCTTAGTTTCCCCACCAGCGATTGAACCTGGGTCACCGCAGTGAAACCACCAAGTCCTAACTACTGGACCGCCAGGGAATTTCCGATACACTACTAGTTCAAGAAGGAACAGAACACACCATTCTTGAAAGGGAGAATGAGAAAAAGTTTGAAGAAAGTGGTGGTACATGAGCCAGGTATTGAAAAGATAAGTAAACATAGAGGGTAAAGGTTCTCAGTGAAGAAAAAAAAAAGAAAAAAAAAGAGGTAACAGCAGACAAGTAGAAAAATACATTAATATCTGATGACTGGTAAATATTCAATATTTTAGTTTGGCTAAAGTGTATGGAGGGCTTCCCTGGTGGTGCAGTGGTTGAGAGTTCACCTGCCAATGCAGGGGACACGGGTTCGAGCCCTGGTCTGGGAAGATCCCACATGCTGCGGAGCGGCTAAGCCCGTGCGCCACAACTACTGAAGCCCATGAGCCTAGAGCCCGTGCTCCGCAACAAGAGAGCCCACCGTAATGAGAAGCCTGCGCACCGCAACAGAGAGTCCCTGCTCACTGCAACTAGAGAAAGCCCGTGTGCAGCAATGAAGACTCAACGCAGCCAAAAATAAAATAAATAAATTTATAAAGTGTATGGAGAATAACTGGGAACACATCAGGAAAGGCCAGTTTAGGGTCATATCTAAGAGGACCTTAAAGACCAGACTAAGACTTCTGTACTTTGTTCTGTAGATCACGGTGAGTCACTGAAAGTTTCTGAAGAATAGAATGGTGTGAAACAGGAAGGTTAATCAAACAGAAGACAGGTGGTGGCAATGAGAACTGAAAGATACTGCCAAGATAGAACTGACAAAATTTGGCAAATAACTTGATGTAGGACACAATAGAGTGGTAGAAATCAAAGATAATCTTGGAGTTTTAAGCTTGGCAAACTGGGATAAACAGGGAAGTAGGAGCAGGAAGGAAAGTAGTAAAAAAAAAAACAACAACAATAAAAAAGTGTATTTGGTTTTGGAATATTAAATTTGAGACCTGATAACACATCCAGGTAGAGGTATTTGGTATAAATCTGAAAGTGGGAGAAAGATACTTTCAAGAGATGAGACATAAATCTGGGAGTCATCTAACTACAGGTGATAAGTAAAACCTGAAGAGAAGCGATGGTAAAGGATCAAATGCACTTTATCAAATTTTATTTACCAAAATGAAAGTATCCTTTGTATGTATTTCTACCAAAGTATCAATAACATTATTGTATTAATTTGCAAACATATCCATTTCCCTGACTCTCTACTCCTGTGGGAAAAGGTCGTGCTTTATTATCTTTGTGTCTCCCGCTTAATACCTTGAAAATAGCAGGTATTCAATATATTTACTTAATGAAGCAGCCCCCGTAATTCTAGCATGTAGAAAATCCAACTTCCTATGTCATGTTACAAGTCAACACAGCATAAATTTTTTAAAAATTCTTCAAAATTTTCATCTTCACGTGTCTGTATCAAATGGTGGCAACCTAAGGTAAATGGGTCAGTGGTTACCATGGGGCAGATGCTACCATTATCTTTTTTCCAACTACTCAGAAGATTTAGCAGTTGACAATTAATTCCTATACCTTTTACCATGTCTATTCTCCATCAAAAGTCAGTATTACCCTAGTCCTTAGTATGCTTGAAAGGAAAGAGAAAGAATACTGGCATGGTATTTACAGGGCTGCAGACTAATATGGTAGTTGATTTTACTGACCTTTATGTGTCTGTTCATAGCAGTGGACTGCGCTGCTCGCACCAGACCCTCGAGCTCAGCACCGCTGAAGTTCTTAGTCTCTACGGCCAGTTCTTTTATGTCTACATCAGCAGAGAGCAACTGATGCCCTCTCATCCTTGCTGTGTGGATGTGAAGGATCTGAAGTCGGCCTTTCTCATCTGGTAAGCCTGATAAAATTGAAAATAAAATAGACATTATTATAATCTTAATGTTTTTCTTATAGGTACTCAAGCGTGTAAATACCTGCTTCTGATACACAACTTTTCTAACAAATGTTAAGTTATATGACTTTGCTCCTGCTAATGAACTCTAATTACACTCCCCTCCCCCAATCAGTGACAGATCTATTTACCTATCTCCATTTTAACTTCCAGTCTTCCAGGTCGAAGGAGAGCCTCATCTATGAGATCTGGTCTGTTGGTCATTCCTGAGCACAGTTGTTAAAACAAAACAACACACAAATTATCAGAATTCAAAAATAAGATAAAATGTCCCTTCAGTATGTGTAAGAATAGCAATTTCCCTGACAAGCTAAGAGGACATTTTATAAAAGTCAAATAGAAAAGCAGTCATTTTCAAAAATATCATTTGTTCTCGACCTAATGAAAATACCTGGGGACTTTGCCTTAGTATTTCACTACTGTACAGGCCAGTGGAATATAAATGTGATGAAAGCTTCAAATATTTAAAAAGAAAATTTTAGGTGGGTAAGTAAACTGTCAAAGTGAGAGAGGGGCAATGTGAACATGATCTGTCTGTCCCCAACATCCCTTCTCTTCTTTGTAGGCCAATGGTTTTCAACCTTCAAAATCGGCAGAATTTTTGTTTTGTTTTGTTTTCAAAGTCATCTTAAGAAGAACTTCAGTACATAAAGCAGTTAAAAAGATAAGTTATAATACGGATGCATGATCTGAAGCTCAAACCCTGGCCGCACAGACCCTGAAGTACCTCTGAGGACTCCTGGAGGCCTATAGGACCCAGTTTGAAAACCACTGCATTACATTGTGCAGCTTTTTTCACCTGTTACCTATAAGTTTAAAGCCATGAGTTGGGACTTCCCTGGTGGTCCAGTGGTTAAGAATCCGCCTTCCAATGCAGGGGATGTGGGTTTGATCCCTGGTCGGGGAACTAAGATCCCATATGCCACAGGGCAACTAAGCCCACATGCCACAACTAAAGAGAAGCCCATGTGCCGCAACGAAGAGCTCGCGTGCCGCAACGAAAGATCCCATGTGCCACGACTAAGACCCGACGCAGCCAAAAATAATAAAAAATAAATTTAAAAAAAAAATTAAGGATTTTTATTTAAAAAAAAAAAGCCATGAGTCACTAAAACCCATTTTTCATTTGTCCTATTAAGGCTAGACATTAAAATAGTAAATTCTTCAATATCACTTGATTCTAATTTGGAAACACTGGCAAAATAGTATAATTACAAGCTACACAAATCTGAATTCAGAACCTATGTATCTAATGTTTTTGAAATCACAGTACTTTTTTTTTTAAACCAAGCAAACATACCAATGACTAAGATGTTGTTTAGTTGCTCTACCCCATCAATTTTGGACAGCAACTGGTTGACGACAGTGTCATGAACTCCTGTGCTACCAGCCATGCTCCCTCTCTGTTTGCAGATGGCATCAATTTCATCAAAGATGATGATGTGCAAACCACTGTTAGCACCAAGCTAGTAAAAGAAATTACATTAAAGGTCATAATTTGAATATATTATTAAACAAACTAATCAAAAAAGCAAAACAAAGCTTTCTCGCCTTTTGACTAATAAATGTAGCCAGTATAATCATGATTGCTGCCCTCTCAAAGGTGTTGGAACTACAGTCTCAGCTCAGAATTCTGCAAAGTGAAAAGGCATTCCAGAATCTCATATTTAATAGACATAAAATGAAAACACACATTATATACTGATGAAAGTGAACAGTCCATCATAACTAACTATTCATTCACACACATTTCTTATCTCACTCTTTGAAAGAAGAACTGTCAAGCATTTCTTAAGTCAATGAATGGCAGCTCCCTCCCATTTTCCCTGAGTTTTGGTGAGAGGATAGTCCCCAAAGCAGTAAGTTTAATATTTGTCATACTATATAGCTGAAGAGTAACTCCACACAGACGTGGACTGGGAATTGGGCCAAATGGGAGAAGATACTGAACTTGATTCATATTCAGTTATATCATATGAAAACAGATTGCTTCTTCTGAACAGTAAAGTGAGAACAAAGTTTATAAAAAGAACATGGTCAAGCAGGTGCTGTTTCTTCTACATAGTGATTTCTGTTTTACTTTGTCAGATATAGAGTTATCATTAAAAGAAATCAGTTTATATATTTTGAACTTTTAATAGATGCAAATACTTTTAAATGCCGATAATTCACTAGGTTAAGTTAACATGGACCTTCTAGCAATTTATATTTAAGTAATTAAGTCTCTTGTTAGGAACCAAAGGGGGAAGTGCATTGCAGAGAGTTTTTTGTTTTTGTTTTTTTAACAAAAACAATTAGGGATTAGCAAAACAAAACAGGTGAAAATGAACATAACCTAAAAATGACAACATACGGATGGTATAAATGATGGGCATAATGAGATTCAAGATTAGATATGGTTGGTATTCACTAAAACTCTGGCAAGGATATCATTTTTTTTAAAATAGACTTAAAAATTTTATTATGAAAGTATTAGATGTTAACTGAGAAAAAGTTATAAAACAAATAGAAATAAGTTAAAAATAAACTATATTATATTGCTTAAACATAAATGCTGTTAATACAGATTTATTTCTGTTTTAATTTTATTTTAATTAAAAATTGGAAACTCACTGCATCTTGCATTCTCTTGAACATTAACTGCTTTTAAAAAACAATTTAAAATTGTTATTTTGGGTTTAATTGCAAAATACATGATCACTATAGAAAACTTGGAAAAAATACCAAAAGATGTAAAGAAATCTCAATCATCCAAAATTCAACTAGCTAGAAATAACTGATATTATTAATTTGGTACTACATAAAAAGTTTATATCTCTTTTTTTCAGCCCAGATATTATCTTAAGCCTTTTCCCATGTCTATAAATACAGCTATGCATTATGATTTTTAATGGCTCCATAATATTTCAAATGATTGGTTTCACAATTTAATTCCCCTACTCCACATTCTTTACTGTCACATATTTAATAATTTCTAAGTTTTTAGTATCAAGAAGTTGTTGCAATGAACATTTTTATACTTAAATCTTTGACAATATGTACAATTATTTCACGAAGGCAACTTGTTATGTTAAAAGGTGTTTTGAGTATTTTAATGCTCTTGAAATAGGCTTTCAAATATTTTTCTAGAGAGGTTTTTATCATTTTGTAACAATCCTACCACCATATATGACAGTGACTATCTTGGTATATCCTCGAAAGTAATGAATACTAGAAATTTTTAAAAGTAGTTATCAACTTGATGGATGAATAATGGTATTTTTCAATCATTTTTAATTGGCATTTGTCTAATTCTTGACAAGGCTAGCTCTTTTTAAAATTATTATTTTTTTTACCATTGATAATTTTTCTCTTATTATTTGTTCATGTCCTCTGTACATTTTTCTGTTGGGATTTAATAATTTTTATTGATTTATAAAAATTATTTATATATTAAGGGTATTATTATATTTGCTATAAATGTTTTATCCCAGTTTTCTATTTGTCTTTTAATTTTACTTATGGTATATTTTTGATAAATGGAAGGGTTTTAAAAAATGTATTTTTACTATTTAAACAGCCAATATTATCAATTTTTGTTTTTATGATGTTTTCCATTACTTTTATCCTTAAAATCCTCTCCCATTACAGACACTGGTAGTCACCTACGTTTTCTTCTCTTGTAAATTTTAACTTTACATGTAATTCTTTAGTCTATCTGGAATTTTATTTTTATATATGGTACAAGTGAAGTAAGAATCCAAGTAATTCTTCAAAGAGTTAACTAACTGATCCAATATTGTTGACCAAATAACCTTTTCTTCATCGATTGAGATGTCATTTCTATCAGGCTTTATATTTTTATATATGCTAGACTATTTCCAGCCTATACTATGGACTATAGCAGTAGTTTGGGCAAGCTCTTACCCTCCACACATTCTTCTTTTTTATAACTGTCTTGGCTACTTTCAACCACATTTACTTCCTGATGATTATTAGAATCATTCTACTAGAGCAAAAATAACTTTCTCCAATGAAAAACAAACAAAAAAAGTAAAAAATAAACAAAAAAGCCAAGCTTTGATTGGAATTAGATTCAATCTCTAAATTAGTTTAGGAAGTACTAATATCTTTGTAGCATATTCAGTTCTTAAGAATATGTCTCACCAATTATTCAAGTCTTTTACATCTCCCAATAAAGTTTTGTACTTTTTGTCATATTAATTCATCCATAACATTCCTAACTATTTATGTTTTTTGGTTGCAGTTGTGCATGGGATTTTTACATTATATTTCAAAAACAGTATATATGAAAAAACATTAATTTTTGTATATTTATTTTATATCTGGCTACTTAACTTTCTTCTAACATCTAAGTTTTTTTAGTTGATTCTTTTGAATTTTCTAAGTAGACAATCATATTACCTACAAATACAACTTTGTGTCCTCCTAAATCACAGGTATACTTGTTTTGGGGTATGAGAAATTATTCCTGAACAAAGACATGTAGAAGGAGAAAGAGAGGGCCTAACAGATAAGAATTTAGAAGCATGCAGGGCCACTTGAGCAAATGGCTAAGAGGCAATCCAGGCCCTATAAAAGGGATAATAAAATTTACCTAACGTGAGAAACAAAAGTTATAGTACTATCACAACAGGGAGCAGGCCTTTCTATTGAAAGTCTCTCTCTCTCTCTCACACACACACACACACACACACACACACACACACACACACAAACACCCACACTTGCAAAAGCAGAATGCTCTTTATGTAAGATGATTTTAATCCTGACTTTAGGATGAAAATGGAGAAATACGTAGTTGGAAGGTCAGTGAGAAACAATGGTATGTAAATGAGGTAAACAGAATCTGTAAAAGAGTTTTGGTGATGGGAGTAGTGATGACTAAAAAGCAAAGTCCTAGGTTTGGTTACTGCCTGCAAGTAGAAGGGGAAGTAACAGCAAAGGTAAGAAATTATCTTGTAGTTATGATAAGAAAGCTTTAGAAGGGAAAGATGGAAGGGAAAAAATTTTTTTTTAAAGTTTCTACCATAAGACGATTCAAGAATTAACAGGACATCTAATTAGAAATGTCCTCCAGAGAATAAGATATAAACTGAACAAAACAGGTGAGAAAGATAGATCTGAAAGTCATCTACAAATGGTAAAGACGAGTATAGTAGCGAACTAGATTCTGTAAGAAGAAGAATCCTATAATTAAGCTGGAGGCATATAAAAGCAAGACAGATTCTGGGCTACAATACCAGAAGATGACTCTAATAAAGGAAACCCAAAGGAAAAACGATCAAGCAAACATGACAAAGATAAAGGATGAAATGTTACATCAGAAGTAGGAAGAAAAACAGTTCTAAAAATGACCTGAAGGAAATTGGATTGGATCTAAAACACATCTGAACATATATTTTAAAAAAGAAAAAACAGATAAAACACTGTATGATCAAGCAATTCCACTCCTTGGTTTATAGCAGCTCTACTCATAACTGCCGCAAACTAGAACCAACCCAAATGCACTCTAGTGGGTGAGTGAATAACCAAACTATGGTACATCCGTAAGATGGAATACTACTCAACAGTAAAAATGGATGTTTGATACATGCGACAACTTGTTTGAATCTCCAAGGCAATATGATGAGTGAAAGAAGCCAGTCTCAAAAAGAAGAAACCAGTCATAGTTACCTACTATGATCCCATTTATATGACACTCGAAAAGACAAAAGTATAGGGATGGAAAACAGATCAGTAGTTACCAAGAGTTATTAGCAAAGGGATAGCATGAGGGAATTTTGGGGGGTGATGTAAATGTTCTGCATGTAGATTTTGGTGGTGGTTACATGAAACTATACACATGTTCAAATCTATAAAACGGTACACCAGAAAAGTTAGTTCTACTTCATAATAATAAACAAAAAACAGATACAGTATCTTATAACACATTCTATTATTCATTATTTGGAGTATTATTCATTCTTTAATGCATTCTTATGCAAGATGATACCTCATGTGTTCATCAAGGTTTCCAAAATTTAACTAAGTTTCATTATATTTTTTCCTCAACATAACTTACAAATTGTTCTCTTTCACAATTGTTTTAAAACTAAAATATGGAAGAATTAACTTTATTTCTCAATTATTGTCATATTTATTGAACAGATGTCTGATGATAAGTGATAGCTTGTTGCTTAAAAAAATTTCAACACCAAAAACTATTCACCTTTCCATCTACAGAGAAGACAGAGAATGAAGAATTGGA
The DNA here is from genome assembly GCF_002837175.3 of Physeter macrocephalus. Taxonomy (NCBI): domain Eukaryota; kingdom Metazoa; phylum Chordata; class Mammalia; order Artiodactyla; family Physeteridae; genus Physeter; species Physeter macrocephalus. The sequence continues at coordinate 118,850,337 of NC_041227.1, forward strand.
ACTACAACCTTAGCTTTGCCAAACACGTCTATATAGTAGAGCATTAATGCTTGCTGTCTTCAAAGAAAAACTAGGACACTCCTGTTTGTGACTAAAAAGCTGTGAGATTCTACATTATTTTTAGAAAACATTTTTGTTCAAAGTTGTCTGTCAATACAGCATAAAACAAAAAGCTGTTATAATGTATGAATTTTGCTATCAATGTGCCTTATGTTACCACTGGAATCATGACTTCCTTCTCAGTCCAACCTCAAAAATTATCCATGTGGAAGGGAAGCCAGAGACAATAAGGACACTGTGCTTGATTTAATGATCACAGGAGCAATCTTCCCTAAACATAATTCAGTACAATTCTGACCTTTTCAGAACCTTGCTAATCTTATGACTTGTCATCAGGTCCCTTCCGCCAACCTACTGAGTACGATAACATCAATTTCTACAGGTGTGTTACTTAAATAAAGGCAAGTTCTTAGTGCAATAAATTAGGAATCAGGTAAGGAAGATGTCAAGATTAATATCCACAGATTAATATAGCTGAATTATCAATAAACCCTTTACCAAAGAGTTTAAAGTTCCACAATGCAATTCTCTTCAACTCACTGACTTCTAGCTCTGTTCTTACCATTTGCAAAGTCTTCCCCCATAGAAACAGAGCTGATGCTGTTGAGCCCCTGGCAACAGCCTTGGAAAATGGCTGTTCTATATTTAGCTAGTTTGACCTATATGCAAGTGTTCATCTTTGTCAGCCTGGACTGTCCAGAATCACAGAGGTGATGCTTTTCTTTATTATGTAACACATATATACTCTCCATGGGGTCATTAACCGAATATACCAAGCCTTTCTGGATGTACGGATTGAGAAAAGTATATCAGAAAAAGCTGGCTATGATTAATATCTACCTAGAAATTCTTTGTCAACTCAGTTTTATTATGACATTAATAGTGTCATGCTTAAACTGTCTGCAAGTTGAAAAACAGCACCAAAGATACCTCTGCAGCCATGTGGAAATTATCACAACAGATTTTATGAAATGCTTCTCACCTGCACCTAATGTTTAATCCTCAGTATACCATTAGGGTCCACTTGAAAAACAACTTCAGTTTTTAATTTTCATTGTTAAGCAGTTTTAACTATTTATAAAGATTGACATCTCATGACTACGTTTTTTCTAGAAGTATCCCACAGGAACAAAACGGAAAATATATGTTTTTAAAAAGAGAAAAAAACCTCATTCTATCTTGCAATTACTGTATGGGTCCACTGGATCTTTTTATAAATCTAAGATATATTACGGTATTTCAAAATTCTACAAATTATGTCATCATTACTCATCAATTATTCCTAACTGTACTGAAAAAGATTAAAATAATAAGAAAATAAATGGATGGAATTGCTCTGAAGAATGATGCAATAGTGAAATAAATATCACGATGACATCAACTTTCAGCTTTTTCACTGTGTTGCCCAAAGTATTGCATCTTCTCTCAAGAAGGTATAAAAGAAGTCTAGACACCATCCACCATCTTTGTTGCCTGATTTTAGCTTTAACTGAACACAGTTGAGAATTCAGATTTTTGTTTGTTTTTGTTCCTTGGCCCTCCTTGGCAAAGAAAAGAAAATCAACAGAGGAAAATATTTCATAATTATTAGATGAATCCAAAGATGAACGCAAAGAGTGAGATAGCACCTGAGACACAAACGAAGATGGTGAAATGGATCATTATAAGTAAAATCTCAGACTCTGTGCCTTCAGATAATGGTATCCTACATAGATTTTCTCAAACTCAAGGATGACTGAGTATTTCTTTTTTAATAGATTTATTTATTTATTTTTGGCTGCTTTGGGTCTTCATTGTTGCGCACAGGCTTTCTCTAGTTGCGGCGAGCGGGGGCTACTCTTTGTTGCGGTGCGCGGGCTTCTCATTGCGGTGGCTTCTCTTGTTGCGGAGCACGGGCTCTAGGCGCACGGGCTTCAGTAGTTGTGGCTCGTGGGCTCTAGAGTGTAGGCTCATAGTTGTGGCACACAGGCTTCAGTAGCTGTGGCTCGAGGGCTCTAGAGCACAGGCTCAGTAGTTGTGGTGCACGGGCTTAGGTGCTCAGCGGCATGTGGGATCTTCCCGGACCAGGGCTCGAACCTGTGTCCCCTGCATTGGCAGGCGGATTCTTAACCACTGCACCACAAGGGAAGCCTTGAATAATATATTTCTAAGGACAAAATGAAAATACAACATTTTCATCCAGTTACTTATGCAACAGAAAGTCTTCATTGTGCAATATTTTTTTGATCAGCTAGGCCATCTCATTTTTTTCTAAAGGGACACATGACCGTATTCTTTCATCTCGTCTTTCATCTGTGTATCAGAATTTTCTTGACATGGTTTCTAGGAGACATATACTGAAGGCAGGTATTAGAGAGATAACAAGAAGAAATAGATGATGTAGACATGTAAAAATTGGATTGGGGGACTTTCCTGGTGGCACAGTGGTTAAGAATCTGCCTGACAATGCAGGGGACACGGGTTCGAGCCCTGGTCCAGGAAGATCCCACATGCTGCGGAGCAACTAAGCCCATGCGCTGCAACTACTCAGCCTGCACTCTAGAGCTCGCGAGCCACAACCACTGAAGCCCACGAGCCTATAGCCCAGGCTTCGCAACAAGAGAAGCCACTGCAATGAGAAGCCCGTGCACTGCAAGGAAAAGTAGCCCGTGCTCGCCACAACCAGAGAAAGCCCACGTGCAGCAACGAAGACCCAATGCAGCCATAAATAAATAAAGTTGAAATGATACTTTAAAAAAATTAGGTTGGCCATTCTAAAAGGTGTATACAAATCTAAAAATTAAAACATTTTGCAATTATGGAGTGTCTGGTGTCCATCCCCTCTTCAACAAAATTATAAGCCAAGGATTTTTTAAAAAACTCTTCAAGTATTGTCTTGACGACGCAAGTAGAAGAACAAGAAGTAATGATAAGCTATAATCTATTAGAGATGTATTTGAAATTTAGAATCAGTGTACAAGTTCACGCATGACAACTGATGAACAGTTAGTTACATACAGAGGCTCCTGCGCATTTTGGGTATATATCTATCGATCAATCAGTAGGTATCTTCAAACCCAGGAAAATATGGAATAAAAATTTGGTTTGCTATATTTAAGCTCTATTAAATATTTTAATAGTCTCTACTTCCCTTTATTTTTGTTTGTAAGTGACCTGTAATCAACTTAAAAACAATTTTTAAAGAGAAGTTCTTTCAACCCAGATAGTAAATGGTAATGACTATTTTTCTTGGTATTCTGAGAGGTAAAAAGATATCTGAAACAAAAAATATTGTAGTATTAGGAACGAATTGTAAAACCGAATTGGTTCTGGGACTGTCTGAAGAGTTGAGATCAGTTATTAGACTTGCAATAATATAACAGGATGCAATGGAGCTGAGATGGCTAGAGATCTGAATATGAACAAGAACTTAATGGGATATAGGGAAGCAGGGGAGAAAACCACCTTGTGTAAAACTGAAATGATTAAGCACCCAACAAGTAGATTTGAAGCAGTAGAAGGGTTGTTATAAAGGCAATGTTTAAAATTTATTTTTACCATCAACAAAACTAAGTAGGAAAAAAGTAGGAAATGACAGGATAAATTAGATTTAATAAAGCTTACTAGATTAAAAAAATAGATATTATGTTTCTGGGTGTTACATATATTGATCCATGTAAATCTGTTATTTTAATGTCTAAGATGATACTCCATTTCTTACTGAGAAGAATCAAGATGTTTCTAGTTTTCCCCCCATTGCATATAGTACGGCAATCAACATTCTGGTACATGTCATTTGGTGCACAAGTGCAAGAGTGTTTCTCTAGGGTAGCTGTCTTGAAGTAGAACTCATGGGTCATGAGGTTTGTGCATCTTCATTTTTGTAAGATGTCAAATTAGTCTGCACGATATTACTCACTATTTTTCTAATTTATACTATGACTAGTAATGTATACGAAGCCCTGTTTCTCCATAACCTCATCAACTTCTGGCCTTTGTAAATTTTATCAGGTTGTTTATAAGGTGATTTCTCTTTTATTATGCATTTTTCTGAGCATTGTTTCATCTGCTTATCATCAGTTGGGTTCTTCCTCTGAGAAATTGCCTATTTATATCCCTTGCCAGTTTTTAAAAAAAATTGTGGTGTTTGTCTTTTTCTTACTTATTATACAGGAATTACAGAGAATTTATTATAGAAGAATACCAATTTTTTGTGGATTATATGGGTTGCAAACATCTTCTCTAGTTTGAGACATTTGTATTCAGTGTAATTTGTCAGAGAGAATTTTCTTTATATTAATGTAGCCAAACAAACATTTTTTTTCTTTTATGGATTTAATTTCTATATCTTATTAAGAAATTCTTCCCTAGCCTCAATTCTTAATGCCTTTCCCTAGTTTTCTTCTAAAAATTTTCTCTTGTAAGTTTTAGTTTTGTTTTTTGCAAATCTATTTTGTAATTCTGTATGAAGTGAGATAGGGACTGCATTTTATCTTTTTCCAAACAGAAAGCCAATGATCTCAGTCCCATCATGGAACAGTATATCATTTCCCCTCTGATTTGTATTGCCACTTTTCACATAACAAGTTCTTCCTGTGTTCCTCTATTTCCATGGTCTGTTTTTGCATGAATATATAAAATTGTTTCAATTACTATAGCTTTCCAGTAAGTCTTGCTATCTGAATAAGTAACTTTTCATTATTCTCCAAAATTTTCATGACTCTTCAAGCATCCAAAAAAAAAATGTCAAATTCCAAAAATGTCCTGTTAGACCTGACTGGAAAAGCACTGAACTTACAGATTAATATGGGCAGAACTGTCATTTTTATGATAATGTCAGGATTCCCATGTGAACATGTTCTGTCTTACCATTTATTAGCTCTTGAAAAAAGATTTTCAAAAATGTTTATAATTTTCTCCTTTAACGTTCCTGTTAGATTTAATCCTAGTTACCTTATCATTCTGACTGCTATTGTAAGTGAAATCTTTTTAAAAGTTACATTTTCAGTATCTTCACATTTTCTTTGAGTCTTGTTATTCCTTTCTTGCCTTCTAAAGTATTTGAGTTTTCTTTATTCCTACCCCCACTCCCTCCCTCATGCCTTGGAAAAGCTTGAGAACTATAAACAATTTTCACATAAACATTTACTTAAGTTTCATGTTAATTAACATGTCTAACGTCTTCCCAAATAATACAAGGATCTTACATGAATTCAACCCACTTCCCACATGTTTTGTTCCATATTTTAGTTCTATCCTTAAAAAGAGATATTGATCATCATTATTATTTTGTACAGTGAATGCTTCTTAAATTTAACCTCTTTTAAACGTTTTTATTGTGGAATATGACATACATAGAGGGAAAGTTCCACAAATGTGAATGTATGTCTGAAGGAACTGTCACAAAATGAACATCCATGTAACCATAACAAGACGCAGAAGAGCGCCAGCATCCTGGCAGTGCCTCCTCACCACCCTTCCCCAACACCCCTCCCCGCCGTGCCCCAAAGGCAACCACAATCTGATTTTTTTGTTTTTTTGGGTTTTTTTGTTTTTATAAATTTATTTTACTTATTTTTATTTTTGGCTGCATTTTTTGGTCTTTGTTGCTGTGTGAGGGCTTTCTCTAGTTGCGGCAAGTAGGGGCTACTCTTCATTGTGGCGCGTAGGCTTCTCACTGCGGTGGCTTCTCGTGTTGTGGTGCACGGGCTCTAGGTGCGTGGGCTTCAGTAGTTGTGGCACAAGGGCTCAGTAGTTATGGCTCGTGGTCTCTAGAGCACAGGCTCAGTAGTTGTGGTGCATGGGCTTAGTTGCTCTGCGGCATGTGGGATCTTCCCAGACCAGGGCTCAAACCTGTGTCCCCTGCATTGGCAGGCGGATTCTTAACCACTGTGCCACCAGGGAAGCCCCCACAATCTGATTTTTAAGGTAATTATTTCTCACTTTCCTTTATAGTTTTACCAACTTAGAAGCATGCATCATTAAACACTGTACTTTAGATGAGCTGTATATAAATGGAATCATACAGTATATATGATCCTTTCTTGCGTTTTGCTCAACATTTATTTGTTAGATTCACAACTGTGTACAGCCAGTCTATTTTTATTACAATACAGTACTTTATTGTATATTTACATGACAATGTAAATTCTAAGTTGACAGCTATTCTCTTAAAAAATGACATTCAAATGATTTCTGATTTTCGTCATTTCTGTTGAGAAGACAGCTGCCAGCTAATTGTTGTTTATTGGAAGGTAATCCTTTTTTTCTCTAGCTGCTTTTAAGATTTCTCTCTCTCTCTCTCTCTCTCTCTCTCCTTTTTTAATTTTCAGCCATTTAACAATGATTATAAGTGTAGAATTCTTCAGTATTTCTTTTGCTTGAGGTTTATATCACTGCTGGAATCCATGGACTGATGTTCTTCACCCATTTTAGAAAGTTCTAAACCCTTTTCTCTTCAAATACTGCTTTTGTCCCATCCTCTTTCTCCTTTCTGGAAATTTAAATTGTGCACTAGACTTTCTTGTGGTATTTATCTCTCTTCATTCCTTTCATCCTTTGTCTGTAGTTATTTTTGTCTGACATCTTTCAGTTCACTAATTCTCTCTTTAGATGTGTCTAATCTGTTGTTTAAACTTGAGTTAATTTACTGAATTTCTCATTCCCAGAATTTCCATTTGATTTTTTTAACAGTTGCCAGTGCTCTGCCAAAATTTTCAATCTTGTTTCTCTTTGAATGTAATAATTATACTTATTTTAAAAGTCTGTATCTGAGAATTCCAGTATCTTGAGGCCCAATTTCTATCATCTTTTGTTTCTCTTTCTTCATGTTGTTTATGTCTTTGTGTATCTGATTGCTTTTGATTATAAGCCAGGCATTGCATTTGCAAACTATAGAAACAGTTTATGGCCTTGCATGATACTACCTTCCACCAGGAAGGATCTACAATTTTGCCAAATGTCTGGGGGCATTAGTAGTTTAGGAACCCTCAGCCTAATTTTAGAGAATGACATGACTCAAAGCTGATCTGTAGCCTCTGTAACAGCATGTCTGCTTCTGGTTAACACTTGCTCCTATGGTGCAGCCCTTCAGAGTCCCAGCTCAAAATGAGGCATGTTCATCAGATGTCCCCTCTTTGTGGGACACAGGCTCTAATCTCTGCCCCCCTTATACCCACTAGCCAGTCAAGAGGGCTGCATAGCTGTTTAGCAGCTCCCTCCAGAAATGGCTAATTTCTCCAGAGGAACAGTGACTCCATACACTGGGACCTTTTTTTCTGGGCCTCCATTCTCCCCCTAGATCTTGTAAGCTCTCTTATCCCTCCAAGCACATTAAAAACAAACAAAAAATTAAACATTTTGTTAAGCTTTTCCGGTAGTCTTCAGTGGCAGGCATGATTCAAATTACCTAATCTGCCACTACCAGAAGTAGAAGTTCCAGATTTTATCTACATTTTTACCAATTTCATTGCTCACCATTGTTTCTCGCATCCACTGTTTCCTTCTGGGTTCAATTTCCTTCATTCTCAAATATATCCTGCTTCACATTCTTCCAACAAGCTTCTGTGACTAGTTAATTCTATTAGACTTTGCCTGAAAAAATACCTTCATTTCATTTTATTCCTGAATGAGAATTAAGCTGGGTATAAAATTTTAAGTTGACAGTTATTTTTACTTAGCTCTGTGAAGATATTCTTCCACTGTTTTCTGGTCTCTCTTGCTGTTGTTAAAAAGTTTACTGTCAACATAATGGATATCCCTTTGGACGTCATCATCATGTCTTTTTTGTTGATACTAAGACATTTCTCTTTTTTTCTTTGGCTTTCTCCAGTTTCACTACAATGCATCTAGATATACATTTCTACTTACCCCATTTGGGCTCATGGTGCTACATGAATCTAAGTAATTATGTTTATCAATTCTAGAACATTCTCAGCCATTCTATCTTTGAATATTGCCTATACACTATTCTTTCTATTTGGACTTCTTATTTTAACTCTGTTATCTCAATTTCTCTTTCATATTTTCCATCTCTCTATCTCTCTGTGCTACATTCTGGGTGATTTCTTTAGATCTATTCTACTGTTTATCACTTCTCTCCTCAGCTAAAACTACTGCTTATGTTTAACCTAGTTGCTGAGTTTAAAATTTTGATGATGACATTTTCCATTTACTGGAGCTATTTTAGCTTCCCCTGTGAGAATCTCTTGTGGCCTGGCTTTGTTGGAGTATCCCTTGGGGTGTGCTTATATCTAACAACCCTATGTGGTAACATTGGCCCAGGATTCATTTTTAAATTAATTTCTCAATTTGGGGGCCCCAGACTACATAGTGGGTTGTTTACGTGTGTGTGTGTGTGTGTGTTTTCAAATTCTAAGCATGAGTTAAAGATCCATGGTTTAGAATTCCCATGGCAGATTCCTCATCTTCCACTCTAGAACCCAGGCAAATAGTTAAAAGGTTTTGTTATTTCTCTGTGCTGGTAGGGAAATATTTTCTAGTCATGCTTTCCATTGATGATAGAGCTGCTTTGAAGGTTCCAGTTCCTATGCCACACCTTAAGTAAGTTCAAGGACTCATTTTATGCCCCCTAGTGGATGCTAACACCCAAATGCACACATTAACCAGAACCAAAAGCTGCAGCTCATTATCTTTACTACTCTAGTTTTCAGTTTTCTTTTGATTTCTGAAGACTTCCTTTTCTTTCCTGAGAGCTCAATTGTGCATCTGAAATGATTTTAGTTATATTTTACCCAGCATCTGAAGATTTTTGTAGAAGGAAGGTTTTCAGGTTACCTAGTCTACTGTATTGCCAGGACCAGAAATCCCACGACACTGTTTTTAAACTTTCCTTTAATGAAACAAATATGTTAATACTAGTATATTAATCAACGTTTTCCAGAGAAACAGAATCAACAGATCTATAGATCTAGTCTATCTATTATACTGGTACCTGAAAAAAAAAGTATATATATATATATATATATATATATATATATATATACAAAATCTATCTATCTAGAGATTAAATGTAAGGAGTTGGCTAACATAATTATGGAGGCTGACAAGTCCCAAGTTCTGCAGCTGGCAAACCGGAGACACGAGAGACCTGATGGTGTAGTTCCAGTCCAAAGGCCTGCAAGCTTGAGAGCCAGGAAGAGGTGTTTCAGTTTGAGTCTGAAGGCAGGAAAAAACTGATACCCCAGCTCAGGCAGTAGGAAATTCCCTCTTACTCAAGGGAGGGTAAGCCTTTTTGTTCTATTCAGGCCTTCAACTGATTGGATGGCATATTAGGGACAGTCCACAGATTCAAATGGTAAACACAACCCACCCAGAATAATGTTTAACCGATATCTGGGCACCCTGAGGCCCAGGCAAATTAGCACAAAATTAACCATCACAATTAGTAAACTCTGGCTTGATTTTTAGTTAATTTTATTTTTTTCTAAGACCCCAATCAAGTTTTCCTTTGAGACCTAACAACTTATACCTGTCACTACAGCTAAGTCAGCGGTAAGTAAACTAGCTTTCTGCACATGAACCTTACACATACTTAATTCTACAAGTCCTTTTATGGATTTAATTTCTCTCTTTTAGGATAAATGAGTTCAAGTCTCTGGAAGTAATGTGGAATAAAAGTGTCACTTAAAAACATATTCATGATCTGTTTTGCAAAACCTTTGGCTCATATAATCATCTGTCTTTGTATTATGAACATGTGGATATTGACATCTGCTCACACCATGTAAATCTCCCATAATCCCAGTTCAGTGACATAACTCGGTTCAAAATAAATTTTATCTGCAATTTCTTCAAACTATAAATCCCAGCAACAAGTCTTCCACCATAACTCTGGGTTTCAATCATCATATAAGTGATAACAAACTTTTACTAAATTGTACTTATGTTAACATTACCCTCCTTTGCTCCTCTTCAGCATCAGCAAAGAGTTTACGAATGTTAGCCTCTGATTCTCCCACATATTTGTTGAGGATTTCTGGCCCATTGACCACTTTAGGCTCTCTTGCATTCAACATCTTGCCAATCTGTCGAGCCAAGAGAGTCTTACCACAACCTGGAGGCCCATACAACAGGATGCCTTTAACATGTTTGCAACCTAAAAAGGTAAAGAAAACAGTCTTACATCAACTAACTAAAATGCAAGTAAGACATCAAAGTTTTCTTTCTTCTTCACATGCATGTTAGGAAGAATACAGCAATAGCATTAACATATATTAATATCTAGGTGCCATAAACAGAACAAGAATGAACTGAAGATCTTTTTAAAACAGAAAATCCACCAACAATTCCTACACCAGTACCAAGAGTTGAGGGGGAAAGCTGCCAATTAAAGGTCTTTTGAAAAGTATATTTGAACTATCATTGAGAACAAATACTTTTAACTCTGAAAATGTCTCTTTGACCTAAATACCTAATTAGGAAATATTACTTCTTTTTCATTATCCTTTACTTTAAAGCCAGGGGGAAAAAAGATCTGTTTTTAGGCAAGTTTAACCCAACACAGATCTATTATGATACGACAGGCTACGGAAACTGTATCTTAGTCAAAGAAATTACAGGTCTACCTGTCAATACAAGCACTTGAAGAAAGGGCAGACATGTCTGAGTTGGGTGGGTATAGAGCAATCTATAGGGTCCAGATGGATGTTACAGACTTTGTGGATGAAGTTGAATGCCCTATTTCACGTGACTATGCCAAGTGAGAAATGTGTTTTCTCAGAGCCACCAGGATAAAAATGACACTGAAGCTTCACAAGAATAGTACTCAATTCTTTTCTAGGCAACCATTGCTAAATGCCTTAAAGGTATCATTAACAATAGCAAAATAGCAAGACTAATGATTTAGACTCCCTGGGATTTCTTTAGCCCACTCTACACAAGCATTTACTCCATTTCTTAAGATTAAGATGAAATTTGGTTTCTGTTTACTCACTCTAGGAATTCTCACCTATTTAAGTTTCACACTTAAGATGCATGACTCTTTACTTATGCGTTTTTTTCTTTATACTACACCAAAAAAGCACTCTGTGAAATAATGAATTCTTAGATTTCAAGCGTTACACTCAAAACTACAGGTGAACAAGAAAATTTCTGGAAATGGGATACAGTGTATTTTTATGGAAAATGTCCTCATTTGGAACAAAAGCCTTAAAAATTAATATCTTTAAGAAAAATTACAACAATACATCGAATGACTCAATAAAGGAAACCACAAGATTCAACCAACTCTACTAGAAATTTTAGATTCTGAGGAGGAAGATATTTTGGATTGCCAGTACTGCCATTGCTTCTATCTTTGTTTCAAAAAAAGACTCCCTTTTAAATCCTTGAAAGTAATGAGATCTGTGCTTCTGGTTAGACTCGTAGAGACAAGGGGAACTTAGTGGAAACCCTTAAAGGCTTAGATTCTTAACCCTTCTCATCACAGAGTAAATTCCTGTCCTAAGAACTGTGGTCCAGGGACTTCCCTGGTGGCTCAGTGGTTAAGAATCCACCTGCCAGTGCAGGGGACACAGGTTCGATCCCTGGGCCAGGAAGATCCCACATGCTGTGGAGCAACTACGCCCGTGTGCCACAACTACTGAGCTTGTGCTCTAGAGCCCGCGAGCCACAACTATTTAGCCTGTGTGCCACAACTATTGAAGTCCGCGTGCCTAGAGCCCGTGCTCTGCAACAAGAGAAGCCACTGCAATGAGAAGCCCGTGCACCACAATGAAGAGTAGCCCCCGCGCGCAGCAACAAAGACCCAATGCAGCCAAAGATAAATAAATTAAATAAAAATATAAAAGAACTGTGGCCCATAAAATGTCTTTGCTCTCGTCCCACCCTTGGGGCATGAGGGGTAAGGAGATAAGGGGATAAGCCTTGAGCTTCTCCTAGAGGCCAACACCACCAGGCACTGTCAGCATCCAAGCCACTGGGACACATCTGATGAGGACTTTGGAACCCCGCTCCTAACCTTCCTCTCCAAACCAACTGCTACTATCATGATTTGAAACTATTTGTATAAACCATTGCAGAGGCAGGTGGTGGTGGAGGGAGTGAAACAGGCACGAGGGGAGAGCCAGAAAGGATAAAAGGAAGACTTGCTAAGTACCTACAAAGTACCAGCCCTTAGCCCCATCTCTCCAGTCTCAACCTTCTCCAAGTTTATCAACCTCCTTCTAACCACACTTCCTTCCATATTAAGCCATGCTTTCTTTCAAGGACTCTCACCTCCTCAGCATTCTTATACTTCTGTTACACCTACCCTATGAGCCCTGAACACAATACGGCTTTATTGCACCTAAACATTGGCCACAGAGCATGACCAGAGAAAATTACACCACTGTGCTGACTGATATCCTAACAGTCTCATGCTATCTGATTTCAGTTCTACTCTCACTGCTTTCTCAATATTTCATGCCACCCCTTACCTGTTTCTGTTCACCTCCAATTCTCCTTAGTTATTATCCAGACTTCACTCTTCTCTTCTCTAGCACTACCCATGCCATTAGTTCTTAGAGATGATCTAGTTTCCTACTTTTCATATTAAAAAAAAAAAAGACTATCAGGCATGAACTCCCTTCAGCTCCCTGCTTCTTTTTTTCTTTTTTTGGCCCCCTTCTTTTTTTTAAACACTGCAAATTTATTATTTCACAGTTCTTTAAGTCAGAAGTTTGGGTGGGTTTGGTGGCTCTGTTCCATTTTTCATAAGACTGAAATCAAGGTGTGGGCCAATGGGGCTCTGGGAAGAATCCACTTCCAAGTTTATGTGGGCTGTTGATAGAATCTATTTCCTTGTCACTATAAGACTGAGATCGCTGTTCCTTTGCTGGCTGTCAACTAGGGGTCAGGTTGATCTTTTCTCCTAGAGGCTGCCTACTTTCCTTTTGATGCTTTCCATGGGGTCCCCCTCCAGCAAGTGTCTGAGTTTCTCTTATGCTTCAGTTCTCTTCAGCTTCTCTTTCTGACACATCTCTCTGTCTCTTCTGCCTTAAACTACCTTATGTGATTATGTTGGGCTTACCCAGATATTTCAGGTTAATCTCCCTATCTTTTGATGAGGTTATTAGTAACCTTAATTACATCTCCAAACCCCCTTCACATCCCTGCTTCTTTATCTACAAATTTATCCGCAGACATCTCTTTTCTCAACCTCAGCATCAGTTCTCAAAGAAGGAGCTTCCTTCCTCTTCTCCAAAGTTTAAATTGCAATTATTTGTTTATATACTTTCTTTTCTATTAGACTGTAAACTATTCAAGGGCAGGTACTGTCTCATCAATCCTGAATTGCAGACACCCAGCCTAATGCCTAGCACATAATATGTACTCAATAAATGGCTGAATAAGTAAATTATTGATTCTTTTCCTACAAAACTCAGAGAAAATGGGGGGATAGAAGGTGGTTTTTAAAAATTATCTGAAGCTCTTAAATTATGAACAGCACTTTCATGGCTGAACTCATTTAAATATCTAAAAAACACCTTTGCAATGACTGGGACTTACAAATTTAGCAAGACAAACTACATAATACATAAATACTAGATTTTTAACTCTGTAACTCTGTTTTTGTACGTGAGAAATGCTCAATTTAATGTGTTTTGAATTAAATTGACTCAGATGTCATAAAATAAATAACCCACAAAATATTACCATGAAGTTTGAGAGAAAGATAAAATGCACATCCGTGGAACTTATATATAATACAGATCTGTGAAATTACAGAATCTATTCAATATAACATCAATAAGAATGTCATAGAAACGCTATTCTGCATGAGAACCATAATTCTTTTAGGATGTCAAGAAAGCACATCAAAAATATACAATGACATGTGAAGATTTTCAAAATCCACTTCCACAAAGGAAGCAGTTACTTGAATAAGCAGTGGAAATGGGACTTTGTTATTACTATTATTATCATAGCCCTTCTGACTTATTAAATAAGCATTGGTCTCTAATTTAAATAAGTCATAAAAACTCTTCATAAATAATTCCATTCAACAAAAGTGTATTAAGCTCCTGTTTGGACTAGGCATGAAACTAGGTATTTGGGATACAAACATGAAAAAGGTAGTCCCTACCTGCAGGGCATTTCTGATTTAGTAGGAAAGACAAATAAAAATAGGTTATCTACAATATAATATGACATTATCAGAGATGTGCATGAAATGTTTTTTGGAACCTAGCCAAGAGAGACTGATTCTGCTAGTGATGGCAGAAAATTAGGGATGGACAGAGGGGAAAAGGTAACATACAGTCTGGGTCTTGAAAGCCAGTTCGAGGTTCATGGTTGGGCAAGCGAAGGGAAATGGCACCCTAAAGAGAGAGATTAGCATTAGATTAGGCATGGCAGTATGGACCTAGAAGCTGTCCTCTCAAAACAGCCAGTTATCACCTTCTGTGGCTGGGAGCCTTGGAGGTGAGTGCCTGAGTAAAGGGATGACAGGTTCCCAACTAAGGAAGGCCTTGACACCATGCCCAGGAGTTTTTAATTTTTTTGGTAAAAACCCAGGGTTTTCTAATCAAGGAGGATACATAATGAGATGTGTGTTTAAAAACTAACCGCAGTGGAGTAGACGAAGGACTAGAGAACAAAGATCAGAGGGTGGGAGTCTAGTTGGAGGAATGTTCTTAACCTTTTTCTGGGGACACTGCCTCACTGGCTGGCTCTGGATTTTTGCCAATTAAGCTTTCCTATCCCTCCAAGTCCTTTGGAAGCACATGAACAACTGGGTCCAGAGGCCTCAGAAGGCTGCCTCCCTACTGATACCCCAGCTTTCCCCTGAGCTTCTCCAGGACATTAAGGCCTAGCTCTGATGCTGGGAAGCCTCTGATCTCTGGCTGCTGGACTGTCTGACTGCGAGCTGTACTGTTTCTTTTTTTTTTTCCTTTATGTCTTACATGCCCCCTCACTACTCAGAGATCAGTTCCCTGGGTTAGGGAACTACATAGCAAAGGGCAGGCATAGAAGAATGAGAAATCAGTGGAACTGACTTGTTTAAAATGTCATATTCTCTCATTCTATCTCTCACTTTCTTTCCCATGGAATAGTCTAATGGACCTGCCCAGAAAAATGCCCATGTACAAAAATTTGCATGCAATTTTGAGAAGATTTTTAGATCCTCTGAGGTCCAATCATGGAATTCAAATTAAAATCCCTGAATGTACTACTGAAATAATCCAGACAAGAGACCAGGAATGGAAAGAGGTAATAATCTTAAGAAATTGTAGTAGGAAAAGAATGGAAGAGAGGGGAGATATTCATCAGAGCTTAGAGACCAAAAGAAAATAAGAAAAAGAGAAAGAGTCAAGGATGACCTTAAGGCATCTAGCCTGGGGGCACATGGGAAAAATGATAGTAATCTCAGAAAACAACTAAGAAGTTAGCAAGAGGAAATCATAACTTTGTTTTTGGCTATAAGGCATTTGAGATTCAGGCAGTAATGTCCATTAAGAAAGACTTGTTGAAAGCTCAGAGAAGATATCAAAACTACTGATTCAATATTTTTGAATGCCCGCTCTGGGCACATGAAAAGCCTCAAAAAGCTTTAAGCAGAGGAATGTGACAATAGGGACAAATGCTCCAGAGACAAAGGATGAGGCCTGGAAAGAGAACATTAGATTTAAAAATCGGAAAGTTCATGCTGATCTGGGTCAGATCATTTTGGGTTGCGGTAGGAGAAGGAAGCTAAGTAGCATAAGCAAGAACAGACAGAGATCACACTTTCAGGAACTCTGGCAACAAAGAGTAGGGATTTAAGGAGATAGTTGCAAGGAAACCTCTTCTGAGACTAGTTAAGTAAAGAGAAGAGGAAGTAAGCTGTGGTTATGCCTGTTGGGTTCTGTTTACTACGTGAAGTAGGGGGCTTAGGTCATCTACAAAATGCAGGATGAGGAGATGATATTGGGAAACATGGTAAAGGTTTGGAAAGAACGTGGGGAATTGGGAAAACGTGTGGGGAAATGTGCTTGAGCAGGCAGATGCCATTGGGTGAGCTCAGCATACGAAATTCAGGTTACTGAGGGACTCTCCTCTTTGTTGTAATTATATAAGCAACTTACAGTGTTAGGTAAGGTAGGTTCTTACTCAATTATATAAATATAAATTTTATCAAAGCTGGCATAAGAATCTTGACTTTTTTGGTTTTAACCATATCTTTTTTTCAAAACTGAATCTTAAAGTTTAGCAACACAAGGTAAAGTATTAATTTAATTTGAAGTCTATTATCTAATTTTAGCTAGAGTCTATTATCTAATTTTTGCTCGTCTATTATCTAATTTTCCATCCAAAAAAATCCAAAACTATCACATGGCCTGTTTTCAACATTCTCCCTCCATTCTCCACCAAGTTTGAGGCTTTAGTCTTCATTTCTAAGTCATTCGCATCTTTTCTCCTTTCTCCATAACTTATATAAGTAATAACTAATGTGGGCTAATAGTATAATCAAATATAGTGCCAAAGCATTTCTTCTCTTCGTTTCCTGAGTTCAGTTATTTAACTGCTTATTTTATTAACTGCTCCTGTTAATCATCTTCCTAAAAATACCTAATTTTTATCTGGATGAGGCAAAACATAACAACTCTTGGTTACAGTAACATAAAGGAAGGTGGTAGTGAAAAGCATAATTCAAAATGGCCAAAAATGGCTTTATATATTTGGTTTTGGAATTTTAAGTTGCTAATTATATTTGAATATAGGAGTAAATGAAGTTCTGGGATATCATGTTCTTTGATTAATTCAACAAATGCTACATTTGGAGGTGGGAAGATGAAGCAGTTCTCTTCTGATTATTTCTATTTTCTCAGTGAAATAAAGATTCCAGGTCATCAGCTGCCGGTGAGGATGGAAGGACGGAAGAGGTGGTGTTGGACGTTTGAGAAGAATGGAGAGGAACTAGTCATCTCAGAGAGTAGGTGAGGAAACTGATGAGACTAAGGAAATACATCCCTTCTCGGCCTTTTGGCTAAGATCAAGTGTAGACTAAGGAAATACAGAAGGAATGCAAGGAAATACTGATTCCAAGAAATACTGAGGGCTTGCTTGAGATTTGGTTCTTAAATTTAAAGTGAGATCAAACACCATGGTTTTGTGTTTTTCTTAAGCCATATTTAAGTCTGGGTACTGATACAGAGTAAGCAGGTAGCTGAGAAACACCTGACATATACAAGATGAGGAGCAAGGCTGTTAAGGGTGTATGTGAGGAGGGTGAAGGTGACAGACCATGGAATCTAAGCTGGGTAAAGATGACAAAATGGCTGGGAAGTGACAGAGTAAATTAACTGGAAGGTCCCCATGTCAAACTTGCTGGAGTTGGGGTAAGGGCTATGCTAGAAGAAAGCAAGGAAAAAATGGGAGGTGGCTAGAGAGCAAGATGCTTAAAACTGAGATCCCCGAAGTAGTGGTTATTAGTGATGGTGCAGTCTTGGGTATGACCAAAGAGTGAGCAGCTGAGATGGAGTGAAAGAAAAGTTAAAAGGAAATGAGGACTCCAAAGAACTGTGAAGACAGACTGTTGAACAAATCACCAACAAGGATACTGAAGTCACCAATGACACATAGATAAATAAAGCAAACAATGAAGATTACAGTTAGAGCAACAAGTAAGCCAGACAACTTCTTTGTCTGGCTCCCCTGTTCATTCTTCTCTAGCAGGGATACTCTTGTTCTCTTCCATTTTGTTCTCCATATGTTAGGGACAATGAAAAGTATTAATATCTATTAATATATCATTATGTAATAGCTATTAATAACAGTACAAATAATGTAAAACACCAAAGAAATAAACATAGCAAATGGTAATGCCATTGTTTACTAAGGATTTAAGTGAACATGACACTGGAACCTCACTATAAGACTACATTCTGTAAATAATTTAGTATAAGGCTTGTTTGTATCTCATTCTAGAGCCCTTGTCATAAAGTATTTTTAATGATTTCCTAAAATATGAACCGCAAAGCTGCATTTCAATTATATTTCACAACAGATATTTGTCAAATGGATGAAAGTATGACTTGTGGTCAGGTGCCAGATAGGTGAGGACTGATTGGATTAAGTGCATTAGGAAATAAATCAAGTGAAAAAATCTCTAGAGAACATTAAAAATTACTAAGAGTCCCATTTTTCTGACCAGTGATTCTCAGACTTAGATTTCCAAAACTAGCTAAAGAACTTCTTTTTTAAAAAATACCTGGAGGTTAGTGTTGTCATTGGGTTGCTTATTTTTTATTTTGCAAGGTAAAGATTTCTTAAACAAACAAAAATATCAAACCTGGCATCTTCTATCAGCACCACTTCATATAAGAAAATATATTGTAATATCAAAAGGTAGGATGGACATAATCTCAGAATAAAGGACAGTTTTTTGTATTAAATAAATTCAAAAGTGGGGGCTCCGGAGTCAGCTTGCCTGGATTCAAGTCCTGGTTCTTCCACTTACTAACTGGAAATAATAGCAACTACCTCAGAAGATTATTATGAAGGTTAAGTATAACGCACATAAGGCACTTAGAATACTTCCTGGCACACAGGAAGATCTCGTAAATATTGGCTTAATAAATATTAGCTTATTTTTTTGTCACCTTGCTATAGAGGACTGATGAAATGGAACCAGACTCCCAACTGTTAATGTGAGAACTGGATCATAGTTAGGTGACTGTAAAGCTTGAAAATAAGTGACAATCTTGCTTGTGAAATTTTTTCTGAGACTATTGTGACCATCTGGCCCCTTAGACACTTGATCTAAAACACGAGTGTCACTTGGACATTGCAAATTATAGTGCCCATTCCATTGATGAATCTCAAACTCCAAATTAACACTGTAGTAAACGAGTTGTAACACAGTAGTTTCACAAAGATCTTACTAGTGTTCAGTAGGGCAGGATTCTCTGTAGCTTTAGTCTCTCTCTTCCGGTGGATTACTATCTGAGTCAATCCTGCCTGCTTCTCTTATGCCTTAGGCAGAATTCAGTTCACACCTATTTCTCAAGCCTTCCAACCTCATTTAGGGTCAAGATGTAGCTCCATCCATAAAAACCAAGCTACCACAACTATCAGTTCCATGTGTACACATCCTTCAATCATCTTTCTCCCCAACCTGTTCTATTATAATAAATATGTTTCTTTTCCAAAGTTCCCCTTATCCTCCCAATTGCACCCACTCTCACAGCCCTTAACTACCAGATATTAGAAAGCTGCCCCTCCTCTTTCTTACCGGGGCACACATCTCACTCTGCTCGCACCCACCTGGGATGATCTGGTTCTGCTGAGAGGAACTGGGGCTATTTCTGGGTTCTTCACCCAAAAGGGCATTTGCAATGCTAGATTACCACTGCCCAACCTTTGCCTCTTAGTTTGAGGTAGATTTGTATGATATGCACTTCTCACCTTAATTCTAACTACCACTCTCTGCCAGTTGAATTAGCAATTCTCCAACAATGTAAAAATTTACAACACCGTTTGAGCCCCAGGTATTGATATTCAGTGATTATAATCATACAAATTTTGGTGGAGAGAACTTTAGGTGGCTTTAAGTGTGTGCTATGAATAGCTTGAAATGATTTTTGACCTAAAAGTCTAAATATAATAAGACCTTATCCATTATAATAAGGCTTATGTAGCCCCTCTGATGAAAATAATACATGAAAATATGTATGAGACCTAATATACTAATTGTAATCTCTTTTCTTAAAATAGCTCAATGAAAAAGACAGCCTATTTCTGCAGTAAAATGAATAAATAGTAATGTTTACTGTTTATAATCTTTCAAATATTATCCATAAAAGTGACAAATTTGTATTTGCTAATCTCTTCAATTTTAAAAAGCAGTGAATTTTCTTTGTTTTCCTGAGATTATATCAAAGGCAAGCTGCACTGAGGAAAAATTGTCAGTCAACTTTTAGGTATCCAAAAGAGGAAAAAATTACAGCAAACACTAATTTTACACAAGAGTAAGCAGAATAATAATAAATTAGGAGGAATGTCTGTCAAATTAGCATCAGGATAAACAGTGTTTAATTTATTTTGTGGGAAACAAGATCTATAAAGAGAGAGAAGTGTGACGTGGGTTTCGTGATGTTTAAAGGGGAATCCCAAGTAGCTTCCAGTTCAAATGCAGACAGATCTGCCAAGTTTGCCAAAATAGGGAGGCTATCAACAGACTAGCGGCACGTCAGGACATATTCACAAGTCTTGCAAGCCTCTCTCTGCAGTTGTGCAAACCAGATTTGAATGCTTATTTTTAAATCATGCATGCACTTGCAGAAAATACAATCACAGATAACATCAATATTTAATCTTTTATTTTAAAGTTTGCATAATTCTAACTTCTCCTAGAATTATGAGTATTTTCTTAGTTCTATTCAACTTATCATTTTAGTAGTACAATATGATTATTTACACTAAGAAACAGTTTTCCAACCATGCAATGAGGGCCTGGAGAATAGCTTGCATCAACTCATAATATAGGAGGGCTTTTTGTTTGTTTGTTTCAAAGATCATCAGTCAGTCTCTAAAACGAGTTATCTACATTTCCTTAGCTCGGCACTTAGCAAATCTTTAAGAAAAGGAAATACTTAAGACTAAAAACATAACTTCCGACCCCATCTGAGCAGTCAGGTCTTTGATCGTCTAATCTCTGGGTATCATTTTGTCCAGTAGGGACCTGCTGTTGCCCCATCAACTTTAAAATGCCAAGAGCACCTTGAGTTCCGTTATGATAAAGTGGAAAAGGCCTGTGCCCTAAGCACCAAGCATCTATGCAGGATGCCTACCACCCGACTAGCCTATATCCAAATTAGTCACCTGAGATTCACTATAGATCTTCTCATTAGATAGCCTAGAACTAAAGATGGGGTATGTGTAGTAACTCTCCAAACTAATCCTTGCTGACACCCCCATCTGTTTTTTACTCCCTTAGAGGGTGTGGCCTGGTATTTCACAAATTCTTGATGACAAAGATCATGCTTCTACTATAGCAGGTCCTCCCTTGCTGCCATCTGGCAGCATGTATCTTTATTAGTTTCAGAATTTTACAGCTTTTCCTTTCTTCTTTTTTTTCCTCTGTCCCTTAGCTTTAAACTCATTTTACTTGCAGTCCCCAATGGAGCCTTTTAAAATGCAGATTTCCAAGCACTACTCCTAGAAATCTGAATTCATTAAGTCTGGAGTGGAGCTGGGGAAGCTATTTAACCAGCACCCTCCAGGTGACTGTCATGCAGGCCAGAGGACACTTTAAGAAACATCATTCATAGTTATAACTGACACTACATTAAGCTGCCTTCTAAGAGTTCTTAGGTTTTTATTTTATTTAGTGTACATGTTCTATAGCCTCAATTAAATCATAAGCTAATAAGGATTTTTTTTTTTTTTTTTTTTTTTTTTTTTTTTGTGGTACGCGGGCCTCTCACTGCTGCGGCCCCTCCCGCTGCGGAGCACAGGCTCCGGA
>NC_041227.1:118871851-118882326 GCF_002837175.3 Physeter macrocephalus
AGGCTCCGGACGCGCAGGCCCAGCGGCCACAGCCCACGGGCCCAGCCGCTCCGCGGCACGCGGGATCCCCCCGGACCGGGGCACGAACCCGCGCCCCCTGCATCGGCAGGCGGACTCCCAACCACTGCGCCACCAGGGAAGCCCAGGATATTTTTTTATTCCTTGACAAGTTGTAGCTGTTGAAGAGCAAAGAGCTATTCTAACAAGATAAAAGTTACCAAGAATAAGTGTAAGGGACTTCCTTGGCAGTCCAATGGTTAAGACTCTGCGCTTCCACTGCAGGGGGCGCAGGTTCAAACCCTGGTCTGGGAACTAAGATCCCACAGGTCACAAGGCGTGGCCAAAAAATTAAAAATTAAAAAAAATAAATAAATGCGGGACTTCCCTGGTGGCGCAGTGGTTAGGAATCTGCCTGCCAATACAGGGGACATGGGTTTGATCCCTGGTCCGGGAAGATCCCACATGCTGCAAAGCAACTAAGCCCATATGCCACAACTACTGAGCCTGCGCCCTAGAGCCTGTGAGTCACAACTACTGAAGCCCACGTGTCTAGAGCCCGTGCTCCTCAACAAGAGAAGCCACCGCAATGAGAAGCCCGCGCACAGCAACGAAGAGTAGCCCCCACTCGCCACAACTAGGGAAAGCCCGTGCACAGCAACGAAGACCCAACGCAGCCAAAAATAAAATTAATTAATTAATTTAAAAAAAACAAACAAAAGAACCCAAAATACACAAAGAACTCTTAAAACTCAACAATAAGAAAACAACCCAATTAAAAAATGGGCCAAAGACCTTACAGACACTTTACCAAATAAGACAAACAGATGGCAAATAAGCATATGAAAAATGCTCTACATAGTATGTCATCAGAGAAATGCAAATTAAAACAACAGTGAGATATCACTATATACCTATTTGAGTGGCTAAAACCCAGAAGACTGACAACACCAAATGCTGGTAAGGCTATGGAGCACTGGGATTCTCATTCATCGTTGGTGGGAATGCAAAATAGTACCGGCACTTTGGAAGACAGTTTGGCAGCTTCTTACGAACCTAAACATATTCTTTCCATTTGATCCAGCAATCGCTCTCCTTGGTATTTACCCAAAGGCGTTGAAAACACGTCTAAACTAAAACCTGCACACAGATGTTCACAGGAGCTTTATTCATAACTGCAAAACTTGGAAGCAACCACAATGTCCTTCAGTAGGTGAATGAATAAATAAACTGTGGAACATCCAGACAATGGAATATTATTCAGGACTAAAAAGAAATGAGGTATCAAGCGACAAAAAGACATGGAGAAACCTTAAATGCATATTGCTAATCCAAAAGGGCTACTACATGACATTCTGGAAAAGACAAAACTATGGACACAGTAAAAAGATCAGTGGTTGCCAGGGATGGGTGGGCGTGGCACAGAGTATGTTTAGGGCAGTGAAAATACTCTGTATGATACCATAATGATGGATACACATCATTATATATTTGTTCGGACTCAGAGAATGTACAACACCAAGAGTAAACTGTAAGGTAAACTGTGGACCTGTGTGATTATGACGTGTCAAAGCAGGTTCATCAGTTGTAACAAAGGTACCACTTTGGTGGAGGATGGTGATAATGGGAGAAGCTGTGCATGTGTGGGAACAGGAAATCTCTGTCCTTTCCCCTCTATTTTCCTGTGAGCCTAAAACTGCTCTAAAAAAAAAAAGTCAATTAAAAAATGCATACAAAGCACAAATGATATGACTGATAAGGGATTAATGTCCAACATAAACAAACAGCTCATACAACTCAACATCAAAAAAAAAAGACAAGCCGACTGAAAAATGGGCAGAAGAACTGAATAGACATTTTTCCGAAGAGGAAATGCAGATGGCCAACAGGCACATGAAAAGATGCTCAACATAGCTAATCATCAAGGAAATGCAAATCAGAACCACAAAGAGATATCACCTCACACCTGTCAGAATGGCTATCATCAAAAAGAACAAAAATAACATGTTGGTGAGGATGTGAAGAAAAGGGAACCCTTGTACACTGTTGGTGGGAATGTAAATTGGTGCAGCTACTGTGGAAAACAGAATGGTGGTTTCTCAAAAAACTAAAAATAGAACTACCATATGACCCAGCAACTCCACTCCTGGGTATATATCCAAAAAAACCGAAAACACTAATTTGAAAAGATAAATGCACCCCAACATTCCTAGCAGCATTATTTACAACTGCCAAGATATGGAAGCAACCTAAGTGTCTATCAACAGATGAATGGATAAAGAAAGAAGTGTGTGTGTGTGTGTGTGTGTGTGTGTATGCACACACATACATACACAATGGAATACTACTCAGCCATAAAAAACAAGATTTTGCCATTTGCAGCAACATGGATGGATTTGCAGGGCATCATGCTAAGTGAAATCAGTCAGACCCAGAAAGGCAAATACTGTATGATATCACTTATATGTGGAATCTAAAAAATACAACTAGTGAATATAACAAAAAAGAAGCAGACTCACAGATATAGAGAACAAACTAGTGGTTACCAGTGGAGAAGGAGGGGAAGGGTAATACAGGGGTGGAGGAGTGGGAGGTACAAACTGTTGGGTATAAGATAGGCTCAAGGATGTATTATACGACATGGGGAGTATAGCCAATATTTTGTAATAACTGTAAACAGAAAGTAACCTTTAAAATTGTAGTAAAAATGTGTAGAAAAAATAAAAATAATAAAAAGTTAAAAAAAAAAAAAGCATGCAAAGCAAAGGAAAAAGGGAAGAAAACATGATTCCAAGGACCTAGAAAATAAAGGTAACTGGGAAGACAGAACTATTTGTGGGATGGGGAAAAAAATGTTTAATAAATGTAACAAAGTTTTGAACATTTCAAGAATTCACTTCAGTAAGAATTCTAATGGGAGACGGTGAAAGCATCTGGAGATACAGTCATACATTACATACAGTAAAGGTGATCTAAAAATCACCACTAAATGCTTGGATAAAAGGAAATAAGCCTCCAGAAAATAGTGAAGCTTATTCTAGAGAATGGGTCGTGTGGCTTCACATCCAAGTTGTGAAATCTAGAATAAGAAACCCAATAGTAAATCAACTCATTTAAAATGCTGAATCAAGAAGCCTAAAGAGCACCAGACTGGGAGTAAGGCAACCTGCATCCTAGCCCCTACTGTGACTCTAGCTTAAACAAATTGTTTACCCTCCTGGGGCCCCAAAATCCTCATCTATGAAATAAGAATGACATAAGCTTTTAAATAAGCTTTTCTCAAACTGGTGTTCCTTGAAACATTAATAGTTATATCGTTATGTCCATATGTTTGTTAAGTAAGTTTAAGTAAATTTGGAAAATGTCAGACTAGATAATTTCTATGGTCTGCTGCTCTAACATGGTGTAATTCTGATCCAAATATATAGTTACCTTAATGAATTTAAATCTAATGTATATACAGACATACTATTTGCTTTTGATTATCTCATAGAGAGGAGTATTAAAGAATGTAAAATGGGTGACAATCCTTTTGAGAAAATTTCATACCTCGACAGTGGCGACTGAGAGCAGAAAGCAAAGGGTCTAATAACAAGAGGGACAAAAACGGAGAAAGGACTGGATAATTAAGGTAATAAATGTAAATAATGTCTTTCATTCTGTTTGTCTATCCTTCTAAATGATCTTTTCCTTCAAATTCTTAGACAAGGTGCTAAGAACAGAATTACCCAACTACAGGTTCAACCCATTTGATTTTTTTAAAATTCATTTTTAGGCAAAAAGGAGAAAAGGATTCAATCTTTTGTGGCAATAAACGATCATCTTTATGTCACACACAGTGTCTCACCTGGAGCCATTACTACATATAAGACAAATATGAATTTTGAATGGCTGAGTTCTATATCATTTAGTATGACACATGGTCAGCCTTCTGTAGCCAGATAAAGAAAGATCAGACTACAGAGAATTTGTAACACAGTAAAGTGGGTCTTCCTATCTCCCTTTTTCTAAGCTTTCACAGCTACAGTCGGTTGCCTAAATGAAGAGTTATGTTCTGGGCAGTTTTTTGCTAACATTATTGTTAATTCTTTCTTTCACTTCCCTTCCTACAACATCCTATTCTCTATAGTGTCTATCAAGATGGTTGTTGTTTTTCCAAGTCAGTATACCACATTTATTTAAGAAGAAACTGATGAGATTTATAGAAGGAAGTGATAGAGCATTTATCAGCTCTCCTCTGATGGAATGTGATAAAAAGTAAATACAAATCAGCCAAAGTATGAGTTCACAAACAAAGAAAACATATTTCTAGGTGTTCCCTTGATTACCTTATCAACAAACACTGTTCAAAATGGGTAATTACAAGACAGCATATGAGGATAATCTAAGGTGTAAACTATTTTGAACAGCAACAAAAGTTTAAGATAAGGATTTGATTAAAGGGAATAGATTAAATATTTTTGTCTTTCATAAAATTACTTTTTGGCAATATAATCATACCAACCACCACCTACATAGTACCTTGCTCACTGTGAACACTACGTTAGAAAATTTATACACATTAATGCTATACTGACAATAAACCTGCAAAGTAAATAATTTTGCAGGTGAGGGTACCAAGACTCAGAGAGTTTAGGGCCCAGGGCCCTTAAGTATTAAGAGGCCCAGGACCATACAAGTGACAAGTGGTAATGGCAGACTTAAAGTGAGCCTTGTTTTGGCATACCCAAGAGCCTTCTTACTGCTGAGGAAGAGATGCTAATTTACCAGTACAGGGCTTATCTGGATACAATTTTGCTAATACTATTTATCTTAAAAAAAAGTTATCTACCTGTTCTTTCCTGGAAAAAAGCTCATGACACACTATTAAGTAAAGGAAAAAGTCACAGAACAATGACTAGTATGATCCTATTTAAACAGAAAAATAACCTATACATGAGTACAGACAATCAAAAATACATATGTGTATAAATGCCTAAGCAAAATACTTTCCCCCTTCTTATTCCTGTAGTCTAGTTCCATTTGGGGCCAATACAAGAGGTCTTTCCTAGATTAAGAAGGAATCTCAGAGGATCAATGTAGATTTAGTAACTTTTTAAAGACATGGCTCAAGTCTTTACTCCTTCAGTGCATCTGCTGCTTCCTCATATTGTCTACTTTGTTAATTTGGTTCACAATGTACCTTATACTTTACACAACACTGCTCTGGGGGACTTCCCTGGTGGTCCAGTGGTAAAGAATCCACCTTACAATGCAGGGGATGCGGGTTCGATCCCTGGTCGGGTAACTAAGATCCCACATGCCGCAGGGCAACTAAGCCCACGCAACACAATTACTGAGCTCGCGGTCCTCAACTAGGGAGCCCGCGTGTGGCAAATTACAGAGCCCATGTGCTCTGGAGCTTGCACATCACAACTAGAGAGAGAAAACCCACACACCACAACTAGAGAGAAGCCCGCGCGCCGCAATGAACGATCCCGTATACCTCAACGACGATCTCACGTGCCGCAACTAAGACCCACCGCAGCCAAAAATAAACAAATAAATAAGAAATAAATGTTTAAATAAAATACTACTCCGGGATGTGCAAATATAGTGTTAGTCCCAAATACACTGTAAGCATCTTGAGGGCAGGACTTGGGTCTAACCATCTAAAGTGTTCCACAAGTGAGATTAATCAAGTTCTCGGCGTTTATTCTTTTCCTGAAAACTTATACTATGAACCAGGCACCGGCACAGGAGCAGAACATACACTAGTAACCAAATAAACAAGGTCTCTTCCTTACTGAATTTATATTATGCTTGTGGGGGGTAGGGGCATGCAGGGGGCTGGAATATATGTAATAAGCTACAAGGTAATAATGCATAAAAGAACACATGGAATTACTGGAACACCTAGGAGGACACTAAAGTCAAAGCATTCTGAAAAACGTGAGATCAAAGATGAGGCCTAAAGGATAAACAGGAGTTGGATAAAAAGATGGTGAAAAAGTACCCTCGGATATAGAGGTAAGAAACAGTAGCATGGCAAATTAGACGAACTGAAAATAGCACAGGTTGGCTGGAACCCAGAGCATGGGAGAGGGGGCAGAGGCTGAAAGAAAGGGTGGGAAAGTTTGGCAGGGGGCAGACCACATAGGGCTTGTAAGCCATGGACGGAGTTAAGGAGAGCTACTAAAGAGTTTTAACCAGTGGAGTGACAGGATCAGACTTGCCTTTTTATAAAAATCGCTCCAGTTACAGTGTGGAGAATGGATTAGGGAAGGGCAAGGCTGAAGGCTTAAGGAGCAATTCAGGCAAGAGATAATGGTGGCCTGAAGGAAGGCAGTGGCGGGGGAGATGGAGAGAACTGGGCAGATCTGAGACCCTGAGAAGACTGCAGCACCGACAGGAAATGGGAGGTGAGGGAAAGGGACGAGTTAAAGAGGGTGCCCAGGTTCTCAGCTAGAGCATCGCCTGAGCTAGAAAACAGAAGTCTGTTTAGGGAGGGTACAGGGGGCAGTTGAATGAGTTTGACTGTGAATTTACTGTATGATCACGAGATAGCCAAGATGTTATGCTGCTAAGAGCTCTAAGTTAAGACTGTGACGGAATATGCATATTTGAGAGTTAATGGCATAAAGACACTAATTTAACCTGCGGAAATGGATGTGATCAATTTGGAGGAGAACAATTACAGAGTGAGGAAAAGAGTAGCTCTAAGACAGACAGACCCCTGAGGAACTCCACTGTAAAGGACACAAAAGAGACTGAGAAGGGACAGGCAGAGAGGTAAAAGGAAGATCAGAAATCCTTGGAGGGAGAAAAATCAAGTAATGAGGTTATTTCAAGAAAGAGTGTTCCACAGTGTTTCTTAAATGTGTGTAGAATGACTGAAGCTCTCCTTCAGTAAAAGTAAATATAAGCAATTCTTCCTTCTATCCTCAATTCAGCTTCCAGTTTCTTTTGGTGGTGATGAAAATATGTGCAATGACTATTCTCCACTTCCCCCCAAATGAGGTCCTCCTGATTTTCTTATTTCTAACATTTTCTCACTGAGACATGAGTCTCACCTCCAATTCTGTCACCACAGTAAATAATGACCAAACTCTGCCAATCTCATCTTTGTAATTGTTTTCACATCTTTTCTTCCCTTTCCATTCCCACTGTCACCGCCCTAATCCAAGTTCTAAGTACCATACAACTGGACAATTACGGTCTACTGGTCTCCCACTATTCCATCTTTCACTCCCTCTCTAGAGCAATGCTTTTCACATAGAATAACATATTAATTATTTAAAATATTAACTTTGGGCTTCCCTGGTGGCGTAGTGGTTGGGAGTCCGCCTGCCGATGCAGGGGACGTGGGTTCGTGCCCCGGTCCGGGAGGATACCGCATGCCACGGAGCAGCCGGGCCCGTGGGCCATGGCCGCTGGGCCTGCGCGTCCGGAGCCTGTGCTCCACAGCGGGAGAGGCCTCAGCGGTGAGAGGCCCGCGTACCACAAAAAAACAAACAAACAAACAAACAAACAAAAAAAACTTTAATTGTTTTATTCCACTGCTGAAAATTCCCCAATGATTTCCCATTATAATTGTTTGTTCACAAATTTCATTCATTTAGCAAATATTTATGTAGGGCAGTACTTCTCAAACTACCTATGCTAAGGTCCTGCTTTTTTTCTTTTTCTTTTAAGTTTTCAATCCATTGCAGACCAATATTGTAAAATGCAATAAAAAACGCTGTGGTAATGTTAAATTACTAAAAAAAAGTTTCTAAATTCTTGTTTTCAATTTTGATATTTATCTGATCATGGACTGGTAACAACAGTTCATGGTCCAGCAGTGATCTGTAGACCATATTCCAAACAGCCCCAGTGTTGATAATACATGGATAAAAAGACATTACAGTTCTGCCTTCAATGCATGCGCTCAATGCAGGGCAATTCTGTCATTCAGGGGAGACATTTTTGATTGTCACACAGGAGGAAGGAGGGAACTACTGGCATTGAGTGAATAGAGCCCAGAGATGCTGCTAAACTTCCTATAATGAACAGGATATAACCCCTCCAACAAAGAATTATCCAGCCTAAAATGTCAAGGTTGAGAAACTCTGCTTTACAAGTGTAACGCAAATGAATAATTAGAAGACATTAAGAACAGAGCTATACACCCGAGAACTTGCAGTGTGTTTCACTGGCATAATTTCACCCGTTGTTGGAGCCCATCGGACTGGCCAGCCCCCGGCCTCTCCACCAGTGTGTCACGCATTCCTTCCGCATCTACCTACTTGAAAGCATCCCTCTGTGATGAGGACGGGGTGGTGGTCCACAGAGTCCAGTGCCAAGAGGGAAAACCATGTGGCTGACAGGGTCTTGGTGCTCTGGCCGGGTGTCAGGCCTGAGCCTCTGAGGTGGGAGAGCTGAGTTCAGGACATTGGACCACCAGAGACCTCTGGGCCCCATGTAATATCAATCAGCGAGAGCTCTCCCAGAGATCTCCATTTCAACTCTAAGACCCAGCTCCTCTCAACGACCAGCGAGCTCCAGTGCTGGACACCCCATGCCAAACCATTAGCAGGACAGGATCACAACCCCACCCATTAGCAGAGAGCCTGCCTAAAATCATAATAAGTTCACAGACACCCCAAAATACACCACTGGACGTGGTCCTGCCCACCAGAAAGACAAAATCCAGCCTCATCCACCAGAACGCAGGAATCTGTCCCCTCCACCAGGAAGCCTACACAAACCACTGAACCAACCTTACCCACTGGGGGCAGACAACAAAAACAACAGTAACTATGAAGCTGCAGCCTGCGAAAATGAGATGCCAAACACAGTAAGTTAAGCAAAATGAGAAGACAGAGAAATACGCAGCAGGTGAAGGAGCAAGGTAAAAACCCACCAGACCAAACAAATAAAGAGGAAACAGGCAGTCTACCTGAAAAAGAATTCAGAGTAATGATAGTAAAGATGATCCAAAATCTTGGAAATAGAATGGAGAAAACACAAGAAACATTTAACAAGGACCTAGAAGAACTAAAGAGCAAACAAACAATGATAAACAACACAATAAATGAAATTAAAAATTGTGAATAGAGCCCAGAGATGCTGCTAAACTTCCTATAATGAACAGGATATAACCCCTCCAACAAAGAATTATCCAGCCTAAAATGTCAAGGTTGAGAAACTCTGCTTTACAAGTGTAACGCAAATGAATAATTAGAAGACATTAAGAACAGAGCTATACACCCGAGAACTTGCAGTGTGTTTCACTGGCATAATTTCACCCGTTGTTGGAGCCCATCGGACTGGCCAGCCCCCGGCCTCTCCACCAGTGTGTCACGCATTCCTTCCGCATCTACCTACTTGAAAGCATCCCTCTGTGATGAGGACGGGGTGGTGGTCCACAGAGTCCAGTGCCAAGAGGGAAAACCATGTGGCTGACAGGGTCTTGGTGCTCTGGCCGGGTGTCAGGCCTGAGCCTCTGAGGTGGGAGAGCTGAGTTCAGGACATTGGACCACCAGAGACCTCTGGGCCCCATGTAATATCAATCAGCGAGAGCTCTCCCAGAGATCTCCATTTCAACTCTAAGACCCAGCTCCTCTCAACGACCAGCGAGCTCCAGTGCTGGACACCCCATGCCAAACCATTAGCAGGACAGGATCACAACCCCACCCATTAGCAGAGAGCCTGCCTAAAATCATAATAAGTTCACAGACACCCCAAAATACACCACTGGACGTGGTCCTGCCCACCAGAAAGACAAAATCCAGCCTCATCCACCAGAACGCAGGAATCTGTCCCCTCCACCAGGAAGCCTACACAAACCACTGAACCAACCTTACCCACTGGGGGCAGACAACAAAAACAACAGTAACTATGAAGCTGCAGCCTGCGAAAATGAGATGCCAAACACAGTAAGTTAAGCAAAATGAGAAGACAGAGAAATACGCAGCAGGTGAAGGAGCAAGGTAAAAACCCACCAGACCAAACAAATAAAGAGGAAACAGGCAGTCTACCTGAAAAAGAATTCAGAGTAATGATAGTAAAGATGATCCAAAATCTTGGAAATAGAATGGAGAAAACACAAGAAACATTTAACAAGGACCTAGAAGAACTAAAGAGCAAACAAACAATGATAAACAACACAATAAATGAAATTAAAAATTCTCTAGAAGGAATCAATAGCAGAATAACTGGGGCAGAAGAACAGATAAGTGACCTGGAAGGTAAAATAGTGGAAATAACTACAACAGAGCAGAATAAAGATAAAAGAATGAAAAGAATTGAGGACAGTCTCAGAGACCTCTCGGACAACATTAAATGCACCAACATTCGAATTATAGGGGTCTCAGAAGAAAAAGAGAAAAAGAAAGGGACTGAGAAAATATTTGAAAAGATTATAGTTGAAAACCTCCCTAATATGGGAAAGGAAATAGTCAATCAAGTCCAGGAAGCACAGAGAGTTCCATACAGGATAAATCCAAGGAGAAACA
>NC_041227.1:118882650-118907140 GCF_002837175.3 Physeter macrocephalus
GGAGTGGCAGGACATATTTAAAGTGATGAAAGGGAAAAACCTCCAACCAAGATTACTCTACCCAGCAAGGATCTCATTCAGATTCAATGGAGAAACTAAAACCTTACAGACAAGCAAAAGCTAAGAGAATCCGGCACCACCAAACCAGCTTTACAACAAATGCTAAAGGAACTTCTCTAGACAGGAAATACAAGAGAAGGAAAAGGCCTACAATAACAAACGCAAAACAATTAAGAAAATGGTAATAGGAACATACATATGGATAATTACCTTAAATGTAAATGGATTAAATGCTCCAACCAAAAGACAGAGACTGGCTGAATGGATACAAAAACAAGACCCGTATACATGCTGTCTACAAAAGACCCACTTCAGACCTATGGACACATGCAGACTGAAAGTGAGGGGACAGAAAAAGATATCCCATGCAAATGGAAATCAAAAGAAAGCTGGAGTAGCAATACTCATATCAGACAAAATAGACTTTAAAATAAAGACTATTATAAGAGACAAAGAAGGACACTACATATCGAAGGATCAATCCAGGAAGAAGATATAACAATTGTAAATATTTACACACCCAACATAGGAGCACCTCAATATATGAGGCAAATGCTAACAGCCATAAAAGGGGAAATTGACAACAATACAATAAACACTACATAATGATCAAGGGATCAATCCAAGAAGACGATATAACAATTCTAAATATTTATGCACCCAAAATAGGAGCACCTCAATACATAAGGCAACTGCTAACAGCTATAAAAGAGGAAATTGACAGTAACACAATAACATTGGGGGACTTTAACATCTCACTTATACCAATGGACAGATCATCCAGACAGAAAATGAATAAGGAAACAGAAGCTTTAAATGACACAACAGAGCAGATAGATTTAATTGATATTTATAGGACATTCCACCCAAAAGTGGCAGAATACACTTTCTTCTCAAGTGCACATGGAACATTCTCCAGGACAGATCACATCTTGGGTCACAAATCAAGCCGCGGTAAATTTAAGAAAATTGAAATCATATCAGGCATCTCAACACTATGAGATTAGAAATCAATTACAGGGTAAAAGAACGAAAAAAACACAAACACATGGAGGCTAAACAATACGTTACTAAATAACCAAGAGATAAGTGAAGAAATTAAAGAGGTAATCAAAAAATACCTAGAGACAAATTACAATGAAAACACAATGATCCAAAACCTATGGGATGCAGCAAAAGCTAAGAGGGAAGTTTATAGCAATACAAACCTACCTCAAGAAACAAGAAAAATCTCAAATAAACAATCTAACCTTACACCTAAAGGAACTAGACACCTAAAGGAACTAGAGAAAGAACAAACAAAACCCAAAGTTAGCAGAAGGAAAGAAATCATAAAGATCAGAGCAGAAATAAATGAAATAGAAACAAAGAAAACAATAGCAAAGGTCAATAAAACTAAAAGCTGGTTCTTTGAGAAGATAAACAAAACTGATAAACCATTTGCCAGACTCGTCAAGAAAAAGAGGGAGAGGACTCAAATCAACAAAATTAGAAATGAAAATGGAGAAGTTACAACGGACACTGTAGAAATACAAAGCATCATAAGAGACTACTACAAGCAATTCTATGACAATAAAATGGACAACCTGGAAGAATAAATATAGATGCTAAAATCCACAACGAAATACTAGCAAACAGAATCCAACAACACATTAAAAGGATCATACACCATGATCAAGTGGGATTTATCCCAGGGATGCAAGGAGTCTTCAATATACACAAACCAATCAATGTGATACACCATATTAACAAATTCAAGGATAAAAACCATATGATCATCTCAATAGATGCAGAAAAAGCTTTTGACAAAATTCAACACCCATTTATGATAAAAACTCTCCAGAAAGTGGGCACAGAGGGAACCTACCTCAACATAATAAAGGCCATATACGACAAACCCACAGCAAACTTCATTCTCAATGGTGAAAAACTGAAGGCATTTCCTCTAACATCAGGAACAAGACAAGGATGTCCACTATCGCCACTATTATTCAACATAATTTAGGAAGTCCTAGCCACAGCAATCAGAGAAGAAAAATAAATAAAAGGAATACAAATTGGATAAGAAGAAGTAAAACTGTCACTGTGTGCAGATGACATGACACTATACAGAGAATCCTAACGATGCCACCAGAAAACTACTAGAGCTAATCAATGAATTTGGTAAAGTTGCAGGATACAAATTAAATGGGCAGAAGACCTAAATAGACATTTCTCCAAAGAAGACATACAGATGGTCAAGAAGCACATCACTAAGTATTAGAGAAATGCAAATCAAAACTACAATGAGGTATCACCTCACACCAGTTAGAATGGGCATCATCAGAAAATCTACAAACAACAAATGCTGGAGAGGGTGTGGAGAAAAAGGAACCCTCTTACACTGTTGGTGGGAATGTAAATTGATACAGCCACTATGTTCAAAAAGACACATGCACCCCAATGTTCATTACAGCACTATTTACAATAGCCAGGTCATGGAAGCAACCTAAATGCCCACTGACAGACGAATGGATAAAGAAAATGTGGTACATATATACAATGGAATATTACTCAGCCATAAAAAGGAACGAAATTGGGTCATGTGTAGAGATGTGGGTGGATCTAGACACTGTCATACAGAGTAAAGTAAGTTAGAAAGAGAAAAACAAATATTGTATATTAACGCATATATCTGGAACCTAGAAAAATGGTCCAGATGGACTGGTTTACAGGGCAGAAATAGACACAGATGTTGAGAAGAAACATATGGACACCAAGGGGGAGAGCGGGGGGTGGGGTGGTGGTGGTGGGATGAATTGGGAGATTGGGATTGACATGTATACAGTGATGTGTATAAAATAGATAACTAATAAGAACCTGCTGTATAAAAAATAAATAAAATTAAAAAAAAAAAAGGAATCCCAATTGAGACAGTTTGTCCACTCAAATTTTAAAACCCAAACAGATAAAGAGATCTTTATGCTTTCAGTCAATACCCTCACTGCCTTGACAGAAATCTGAGATTTTATAAAATACCTCTACTCTTAAAAAGAAAAAAGGGAAGAAGGAGGGGTTGGGGGGAAGGGGGAGAAGCAGGAGGCGGAAAAAGAAGAGGAGGAGAAGGAGATGAAAAGGAGGATGACAGAGGAAGGAGGAGGAGGTAGTTTAACTCTTTAGCAGAGGAAGAGAGGCCAGAGAAGTTTAAACAGCTGTCTGATATCTAAATGCAAATGTCAGATTTCTGTAGTTATTAACTATCTCTATATATACTCAATATGTAGAATTCTACCAAATCACTAAAGTACTGGATCATTTCTGAATTCGAAGGCTGTCATTTATAAGTCCATATAGGAAATGGTAGGGGGTGAGGCCAGACCTATAGATCTTCAGTGTTTTAGTAATTCCTCCCTTCCTTTTCACTCCCAAACCTATTTTGTCTAAGTTCTCACAACCTTTACATACATGGAAAGCTTTGTAAATTTCCTTGAGAATTAATTCAGGAAGAAAGGCAAACGTGGAACATATGTACTCATCATAGGATATTCTCTGACATAAAATTCAAGGCTTTATTGACGACTTGATTCTTAGATCTCTTCAATATCCAGAGAGGCAGTTCAGAATACAGACCCTGGAACCAGACATCCTGATTTCCAAACCCAGTTCTGCCAATTACTAGTTGTACAAACTTAGTGAGTCATTTCCTTTTCCTCTTTTTCTCCAGGTTCCTGGACCAGGAGAACCAAGTTCTAGTCCTAGTTCTGCCTGTGACTTGCTTAGTGACCTTGGGCCACAGTTTCTGCATCTGTAAAGAGAAGGAGCCAGGGGACTGTACTCGATCAGTGGTTCTCAACCAAGGGTGATTTTGCCCCCAGGGGATGTTTGACAATGTCTGGAGATACTTCTGGTTGTCACCACTAGGGGTGAGATGGGGAGTGTTACTTGGCATCTCGTGGGTAGAGGCCAGTGATGCTGCTAAACATCCTCCAATGCAAAGGACAGCCAGCACCCCATGACAATTATCCGGCTCAAAATGTCAGTGGTGTCACAGTTGCAAAACCCTTGGCTCCCCATTTTAATGGTTTTATGTTATGGGCTTTCATGAGAAAAGAACAATACAAGAGTTAACAGCACGGGACTTCCCTGGCGGTCCAGTGGCTAAGACTCTGTGCTCCCAATGTAGGGGGCCCAGGTTTGATCCCTGGTCAGGGAACTAGATCCCACATGCCACATCTAAAGAACCCTCATGCCGAATGAAGATCCGACATGCCGCAACTAAGACCCGGCGCAGCCAAATAAATAAATAGGGAAAAAAAAAAGAGTTAACGGCATGGACTCTGAGGCCAGACTGCCTCAGTTCAAATGTGACTCCACCACTTACTGACACTCAGTTTCCTTCTCCATAAAATGGGGACAATATAGTATCTACCTCATAAGGTTGTTGTGAGGATTAAATAAGTTAATATATGTAAAGCATTTAGAAGGGTTCTGGCCCTATATAGGCATTAGCTAACATCATCATCACCACCTAAACATGGGAATAAAACGGAAAAAAACACCATCCATTTCACTTTAGGAGTCACATGAGTTAGGTTCCTCAGTGGAAAGGTTTTGAAGACTGAACAAATTCAAGCACTGTTCCTCACACGTCAGAAACTCTGCTCTCCCTCCTTCCCTTCTCCCACTCTTCCCTCTCTAATGCTTCCGCAGCTGCTTAAGCACTCAGATGCAAATGTTTTCACCGTCTGGAGGGAATACAAACTACTTGCACCCATTCTATAATGCAGAAAGTAATTGCAGGAGGTAGTTTGTTACACATCAAGAAATTGTTTTTATCTTTTAGTAGAAAAGGACAGGCACGTCTGCCTATGCTCGGTAAGGGGTTGCAATTAAAGCCCTCGGGATCCAGGCCTCACCCTCTTCTCCTCTTGAAACCTCCTGAAAGGAGTGGGTCATATCTGTCCCCCTGCTCCTTTGCTGTGCTGTCAGGGGAGCCGCCACAAGACAGAAACAGCTTGTGATAGTACCTTTTTGTTTGTTTTTTAATTACACAAGTAGAAATATAATATACCAGTTAAACATTCAGAGAAGAGGTACACAGAGTGAAAGAACAAAAATCTCCCTCTATTTCCATCCTAAATTCCCTTTCACAAAAGTAAACAATTTTCTTCAATTTAATGTGAGTCCATATGGACTTCTGTAATGCATTTACTTCAGGTTTTTTAAATTACTAAAACATATCTGTACATTTAGAGATATACCATTTTAAGATTCACTTCACTCTATTCCATAATGAGGATGGGAGGATGCAGCATAGTTTATTTAATCATTTCCTTACTGGTGGACATTTAGGTAAAAACTTAGACTTCAACTTCATAGTGACCCGATTACTGATTTATAAGTAACTCAACTGTAGTTGCCAGCAAATCTAACCCATTGGTGATTCTATAGACAGCTCTGCCTCCCCAAAAGAAAGAAGTCACTCTAAAAGTCTGTTTATAAATAAAAAATGCCAACTGAATTTACATATAATTTGACTCAGATATAAGCACAACTACATTATTTCTATTCAAATGTAAGTAAATTTAACCTGAAAAATGAAAACCAATGGAAAAATTAATTCAAGGTTAAATTTTTCAGTTTATTGAAAGGCACCCATAGTATTTTTAGGGTGTCTGCTTTATCTCTATATCCTGCTCTAGAGATTCTAGAAATCACATGATCATAAGGCCATTTTCTTCTTCTAATTAAAAAAAAAAAGATAAGTTCCCCAACCTGAGTTAGAATTAGTAAATTATTAAATTATTACATTCTTCATATTCAAATATCATCTATAAGTACTCTGTGGAAAAGCAGAAAGGGTAAGTTTTGCATCTCTAACTAGTGAGCAATTGCTTTCTTTTCCTTTCTTAATAAATTACAGGCAGACTTGAACAGATGTCAGGGTGGCATTCAAAACCTAAAATATAGCTGAAAAGCAAGTTATGACTAATACAAGGAAAAAAAGATGAATGTCAGAAAGCTTCTTTTTTTTTTTTTTTTCAAATTTCAGATAAGCTCTTTAGCCTTAGGGTTCCTTTTACAGAGCCCTGGAGTTGGGTAAGATGTCTTAACCACCATGTAAATTGCAATCTCTCCTCATGAGTTGGGGGTGTGAAAATGCATTTTAAGAGTGTCAGTGTTTATGTTAATCTTAGCAAGAACTCCCTCTCTCCCAAATATGGCATGTACAAAACCGTAGTGCCCTTTCTTCCACTGTATTTTATTTGCACTGTTCTTAGCATGTGAAAGATGTCTGCATGTGACTGAAAGGCTCCTTATCTTCTCCGCAGCTCTACTCACAGAGTA
The DNA here is from genome assembly GCF_002837175.3 of Physeter macrocephalus. Lineage (NCBI taxonomy): Eukaryota > Metazoa > Chordata > Mammalia > Artiodactyla > Physeteridae > Physeter > Physeter macrocephalus. The sequence goes on from NC_041227.1 coordinate 118,889,038, forward strand.
ACTGCAGTTTCACTTGTGATATCAGAAATGAGTTGCTTTCCTCTAGAATTTCAAAAGAAATCTTAAAAATACAGATTGAAAATGGGCTTAGAGAGGGAGGCACAAAAAGGGGGACCAAAAAGAACAGTGTCAGTTTCAAAGAAAGGGCATACAAAACTCTAACCAGTGGCTTTCCTCCCCACTGGGCAGCCTGCATATCTACAAGGTACAGGTTCACCCAAAGACAGGACAAGGCTTGAGGCCTTTAAGTCTCTACACTCTTTTCCTTTCAGCTCTAATACAGATAACTTCTGCCAAAGCCCCTTTCGTTGGATATATGTGAACCTAGTCCTAAAATTATATTACAATTCTTTAATTCTTTAACAATTATTTCACTGTTCTTTGAAAAAAAATTGTTATTGTTGTTTTCGCTCTGACATTTACAGTTTAGAGGTAACTGCCAGGGATGCCAAAACATGAAGTTTCTTTGTGGAAACTACATTTTCCAACAAAAGAGTTACAATGAGAACTGAGGTAATCAATTATTTATCCAGAGCACTCTGCACAAAACTGCACACAAGGGAATAAGCGTGGTCAATGTCTGAACAGGAGTACATGCATATGCCATCGACACCTAGGTGCACTCAAGGACTGCTGAGTTTATTCACCCATACTTCCAGATGCTGGTTTTTGATGCCCACATTTCTATCCTAGGACCTAAAAGGTACTTCTATATTATCCCACAAAGGATTTAAGGCTATCATTGTAGGCGTTGTAGGATATTCTAACTAAATTGCTGAGGGTATCCACTAAGTACAAGGTTTAGGTCTAGTTTTCCTTGCTAATGCTTTCATGTGCTTTCAAGGAAGAGCTGCCCCATGTGGGTCTGGGTGAGTCCAACTGCTCCAGACAAAGAAAAAGTTAGTTACACTGATTAAAACAAGAACAACAAAAGTTGAAACTGATATCCCCCCAAAGTAATCTCTTTTCATACTTCTACATATGACCTTTCTTCCATTCTCTATAGGGCTGGCTGTATGTGACTTCTTCTTTTCCCTTTTAAGGCCTTCCTTAACTTTAATTCTATAAAAATGTTACAACAAGAACAGGAAGTACTTGAATGTATTTCAAGAGAGAAACTAACATTTTGGAAACTCTAGGACACTTATTTCATGTGTATTACCTCATCTGATCCCTATTTTTTCTGCATAAATGTGTGCCTCTGGTTAGTACTTTAGTCTCTGTATCTCACTGGCAAAATTCTGTATTACCTAAGGTATATTTGCAGTTTTCAAAAGCAACATGAAGTTTTTCAAGCAAAAGGAAAGAACTATATTACTTACAATTATCAGTCTCATAAACACAATGACAGAAGATAATTCTAAATTTATCACTTTGTGAACTTGAAACCTTGATATATAGGCAAAAAGATTCATTTAGTTAAGATTCCTGTTTACAAAGTAGACATAACTCTAGACTCCATGGTAAAAACAATGACTTGGTCTCAAGCCAAAAGTAAAAATGTTCTCTGCTTAAACAAAATAAAATAGTCCCATAACCTACATTAATTATTCTTTTCTAATCCCTATTTTTTTCCGTTTGAATTGATTTAGCCAATCATATCCAGTGTCCAGTGAGCTCTCACAACCATATAGGTTGACGATTTAGTTAACAGAGAATGAGGAAAAAAATTAGCCAATTTTGTTCCCACCCAGCCGGGTAAAAGAACACAGGATATATATAAAAAAGGACACATGTAATGTCATTTTATTTATTTATTTATTTTTAATTAATTAATTTATTTTTGGCTGCGTTGAGTCTTCGTTGCTGCACGCGGGCTCTCTCTAGTTGCGCCGAGTGGGGGCTACTCTTCGTTGCGGTGCGCGGGCTTCTCACTGCGGTGGCTTCTCTTGCTGAGGAGCATGGGCTCTAGGTGTGCGGGCTTCAGTAGTTGTGGCACACGGGCTTGGTTGCTCCGTGGCATGTGGGATCTTCCCGGGCCAGGGATCGAGCCTGTGTCCCCTGCGTTGGCAGGCGGATTCTTAACCACTGCGCCACCAGGGAAGTCCCTCTAATGTCACTTTAAATTAAATGTAGCAATTTGCACTTTTATATACCTTTATCAAAGCCCAATGAGAACTTTAAAATCACACTGTACTTAGAGGGCAATGAAATAGTCTATTATGTAATTCCCCCGAAATTCAAACGAAAAAAGAAGCCTCTGTTGGAAAATAAGGAATGACACGTGCACAGCAAGAGAATTATTTTTCAGCCATTTTACCATAAAAAAGTAGCATAAGGACACTGAGAATCTTCATTTGTAATAAAGAAAAAAATGTCTTTCAGTTCAGCTCAAAAGCCAAGGTACCTTTAGACTTAATGTCTTTTAAATCAAATTGTTAACACAAGCTTCTGGATGGCAAAAAGCCATAAAGAGAAAAAAATTTACTACATTAAAAAAAGAACTCATTTATGCCTAACTAAGTCAGTATGAAAGTATTAGAAAAGTAAATCCATAAAAAAAGGTTCTGGGGATTTCCCTGGTGGTGCAGTGGTTGGGAGTCTGCCTGCCAGTGCAGGGGACATAGGTTCGAGCCCTGGCCCAGGAAGATCCCACATGCCGCAGAGCAGCTGAGCCCATGTGCCACAACTACTGAGCTTGAGCTCTAGAGCCCACAAGCCACAACCACGGAGCCCACGTGCCACATCTACTGAAGCCCGTGCACCTGGAGCCTGTGCTCCACAATAAGAGAAGCCAATGCAATAAGAAGCCCACGCACTGCAACTAGAGAAAGCCGAAGCGCAGCAACGAAGACCCAATGCAGCCATAAATAAATAAATAAATAAAATATAGTAATTCTTTGTTCGCCTAAAACAAGTTAATGGTTAATGTTGCAATTAAATAAAAGATTTATTAAAAAAAAAAAGGTTCTGGGTAGTAGTACTCACCAACAAAACTGAAATTCAAGGTCCTTGGTCAAAAAGCACATTAACAACAACAAAAAGCATACTATATAATTCAACTAATTTCAATATGGATTGCAAAAACAGATTAAAGTCACTCAGAAATTCCAAATCTGTTTTGATTTAATTTCAAGCTCTTCAACAGCTGGCAGAGTCACAAACTGACTGAAATGAGTTTACTCTTTTACGTGTTATCACCTCAACCTTAGACAGAGGCCCTAATGAGCAGGGTTTGGATAATGCACAAACAGGAAACTAGTATCTGAATAACTGAATCCTCAAAAGTTTCTAAACCGTGAGAAAATACTTATACTATAATTAAAAGATATAACTTATAGAAGCAGTAATTTTTCTACTCGTTGGCTGAAGAGTATACATGCTCAAAGAAACAATCATTAGACTCTTTCTATATGGGGCTCAGGTTTGAAAACTAGTAAAAATGTTCCACAAGAATAACTTACAACATTTGGAATCACCCTTTAATCTCTGCTTATACCCCAAGTATACTTAAACAATATTTCCATGTCTTTACTTAAAAGTTTTATGGATTTATTGTGCCTCAAAATACACATTACCAAGATAGTGAACTACCATATTTTAAACTATTTTCCAAATTAAAATTCTGTTTTTTATGGACTTGGCCTTTGTATCTTTCAGATAAAAAAGTATGCTATTGCCATTTCAAGGTGTATAAAACTCAGGTGATGAGGGTCTCTGTCATTTTCTCTTAATCCAAATCCAAACTCGACCTTTAGCCAGTGAACAGGTGTGTGCTGTGCCTGTAATTTATCAGAGTGAGCGACCAGGCAGAAAAGCTACCAACAATAGGAGGTTGATAGAACCAAGCACTTAGTGCCTGGAAAGCAGTTCTTATCCCCACCATGATGAATATACTTTTATCTCCCAGTAGCAATTTAAAGATAAAGAATGATGGAGGTGAAGGGAGTCATATATTTGTATTCCTTCAGTTTTTCTGGATACTGTTTTTAATACTAATAGTCTTCCAGAAGCTGTTACGTTATAAATTCCTTTCTCAGATATTCTGTTGCTCACATTCCAATCCAACCTATGATATGGATATGAAAACAGTCAGGACAGCATTTCCACCAGGGCAAATAAAGCCATTTCACACACACAGATAAATTAAATAAACCTTCAAGAAAAAAGTGATAAATGACTAGTGCATTTCTGTGTATGCAACATGGAAATTCCAATGTCTATCCTGCATCTGTCCTTTTGCACAAATTTAAAACATGTCAAGTATCCATTTACTAGGTATGAAGATGCACCAACTGGGTAATACGACAGTACAATAAAAAGAAACAACAGCCAATATTAGAACAATGCCCACAGTCTAATTGGTAATGACTAGTCAGCAGGGTAAATCTGACCTCTAGTGAATCTTTACAGTCAGATGAAATCTCTAAATATGCCCTATTAAAAAATTCATAAATATATAAATAAAATGAAATTTCTAAATATGTCCTATAGAAAAACATACTTGAATACATAAAATCTAGCAACCACAAATATTTCTATGATTTCCCCATAAAATTAAAATGTAATTTAAAAAATCCTAATACTTCAAAGATTTTTTTTAACTTTTTTTTTTTTAAGTTAAAAATACTTTGTCAGATCTGAAAAATAATTTCAAAACATTACTGAAGAGAGACTTTATCACATCCATTTTTTAAAAAAGCAATACAAGATTTTATCAAATTTTCCTTTTCAAACTCACCCATCTGCTCCACAATCTCTGGAGGAAATACCCGGGAAGCAAACGCTCGTCGAAAAATATCTGAGAATTCCTTGTCCAGACCTCCTATCCCCATTTTTTCAAAGTTCCAGTCAGGATTGATAATAGACTGGCGATTTTCCTTGGTTTTAGCTTTGCCTATGTCAAACAAAGATAATCAAATGTGAGACAAGAACTTCATCGCTAAATGTAAAAAGATAGAACTCCCTGGGTATCCTCAGTGAATAAAGAAAAGCTACCCTTATACAAAGATGAACAACATGCTCTTAGCTGATTTCTAAGAAGGATGAGTTTTGCTATATTCACTACTTTGTCTGGTCCCCATTTAGGGTCAGTAAAACACTTTCAAAATGACTAGCTAAACTCATGCTATAGTCAATTCATGGAATCTGGTCTTATTAACCTCTAATCCTAACCAAGTTAACTAACTTGGTTGATTAGAAGAAACATCATGTGCATGTCTGATGAAGAAAACACTAGTTGCCAGAAATGCAACTGAAATCTAGCAGTCCCTCAAGGCTCCTAGAGCAAGATTTTAAAATACATATATTTATCTAGACTAAGTATATAATTGGGAATATAACCCCTCAGTCTGAAAAGATGCACTAAGTTTGATGCCTTATTTTTGCTTTTTCTTCATTTGCACACAAAAGTCTAAAATCATCCTAAAGTCTTTCATGATTTCAAAATTCATGTTTTCAAATTCTTTCGCAAATGAAAATTATCTAACTTAAATGTCATAGTGCCCCCTAAAGTAACTCAAGAGAACCACATTAACTATCTCAAACACAAAGAATAAAAGTGCCTTAGTACATTCCACTAGAAACAAAAAAACGAAAGTAAGATTATAGTTTTTTTTTAATTAGGGAATAAAAGGTCACATTGGAAAAAGTTTACCCTAGATGCTATTTGTATGGTTAGAGTTTTGTGAACTTAAACTTTTCCTTTATGAAGCTATCAAAAATATTTTTCTTACAATCTACTGCCCTCTTGTGGTCAAATTTACTGCATGTTAAATCACTACACAATTTTACTTTCCAATGGAAAAAAACTATCAATCACAACTTTGCATGAATTACTTAGAAATATCCACATTGTATGAAAGTCATGTGACTCTCTTGGGATAATATACCTTAACAAAATGTGTACAGAATATGATATACAAAGAAATCACTCCAGAAATGTATTGGATCAATAATAGGAGATTATGATATATCCTACATCCATGAAACAATACATATAGTCATTAAAAATTATATTGTAGAAGTGTATTTATTAAGATGCTTGAAATATGTTAAGCAAAAAAGAACAAATTATAAAACAGTATGAAAATATAATCAAATTTAAAATTTTAGAGTGTTATTTTTGAGTATCCATATTTCATGAGCTAAATATTTTATTTTATAATTATGAAAAAACAATAAGGGAGGAATGATAATTTATGGATCAAGAGAAAGGCCACATATTCGAAGTTAAATGACTTTGGATAGAATGGTGTGCAACCATTGAAAACCCTCTACCTTGTACTGGGTTGGACATAACATAGTTAAGTCAACCAAAAATAAGAATTACTATACAATTAACAGCATCATTATTCTGGTGAGTAACTATTTTTAGAGCTCAATCTGCATTATTTTAATATAATAAAAGTAGGGCTAATGTACAAGAGTAGGACTGAACTATGAATCTGTTGTTAAGACGCTCTTTACCTGCACATTCATCATTTAACTCAATCAGTAACGGATGTGATGCTAGTATCACATTTAACACACAACCAGCTGAGGGACATCCTACAAGATAAGTGACCAGCTCTCAAGGTCGTGAAAGACAATGAAAGTCTGAGGAACTGTCAGAGACTGGAGAAGACTATGGAAACTAACCCACTAAATGCAATGTGGAATCCCGAGTTAAATCCTGGAACAGAAAAAGGACATAATGAAAAAACTGGTGAAATCCAGGGGCTTCCCTGGTGGTGCAGATGTTGAGAATCTGCCTGACAATGCAGGGGGCACGGGTTCAAGCCCCAGTCTGGGAAGATCCCACATGCCGTGGAGCAACTAGGCCCGTGAGCCACAACTACTGAGCCTGTGCGTCTGGAGCTTGTGCTCTGCAACAAGAGAGGCCACGGCAGTGAGAGGCCCGCGCACCACGATGAAGAGTGGCCCCCACTCACTGCAACTAGAGAAAGCCTTCGCACAGAAACGAAGACCCAACACAGCCAAAAATAAATAAATAAATAAATACATAGCGTTCCCTTAAAAAAAAACAACAACAAAACTGGTGAAATCCAAATAAAGTCTGTAGTTTAGTTAGTAGCAATGGAACCACGTTAATTTAGTTTTGGTAGCTGTACTATGGTTATTTAAGATCTAACATCAGGGGCTTCCCTGGTGGCTCAGTGGTTGAGAATCCGCCTGCCAATGCAGGGAACACGGGTTCGATCCCTGGTCTGGGAAGATCCCACATGCTGCGGAGCAACTAAGCCCGTGTGCCACAACTACTGAGTCTGCGCTCTAGAGTCCGTGAGCCACAACTACTGAGCCCACGTGCTGCAACTACTGAAGTCCACGTGCCTAGAGCCCGTGCTCCATAACAAGAGAAGTCACCGCAATGAGAAGCCCACTCACTGCAATGAAGAGTAGCCCCTGCTCGCCACAACTAGAGAAAGCCTGCGCGCAGCAACGAAGACCCAACGCAGCCAAAAATAAATAAAATAAAATAAAAAATAAAATAAAAAAAAAGATCTAACATCAGAGGAAGCTGGTGAAGGGTATACAGGAACTTTCTGAACTATTTTTTATGGAACCTCTGTAAGCCTGAACTTAATATTAAAAGTTTAACAATTAATTTTATCTGTATCTTTTCCCTTATTTTTAATGTAGTTACTAGGAAATTAAAAATGACATACATGGCTCACATTACATTTCTATTGGACAACACTGACCTAGTGAAGGTTTTAAATTCTTTTCTACATCATCACATTTGACAGATATGAAACACTCCATGATTTTGTGATAAGCCTTCTCAAGGGAGTTGTCCCTATTCTCCTTCGCCGCTTAAAAATCACTGTAGTTGAGTCACACCTTGTAACAGAGATAGTCCCACTTTACTCAGAATCTTCTAAAAACTGTCAATCTTACCAATAAGATTGAGTGATGAATTTTCTGCTTTTTCAAATGCAACTTGACTGTTTCCAACAACCAGTCCTACTTCAATCTGTATAGAAAGACAGTAATTAGTAGTTAGTCTAATAGCAGACTTCTGGACTTCTCAAAGCAAGGCAGAAAACAAAGGGGAAATGAGGTCTCTCTGAGCAAAGTAAATCTTCCAAACTATCAGCTAAGTTACATTTACTTCTGTCATAACTACCTTCTATTATTCCTATTTTATTTCAACACATACATTTTTGATAACACCTGTCTTATTATTTATTTACAATAAATATCACTTGCATTCAACCAGAATTGCAAGTATATATACAAATTTTAAATTACTATTAGATCTGCAAATAAGTATATTTTACACTATAATTTTAATAAATACGCTGACTAGAAAAGCAATTTTTCCCTCTACTATCTTAAAAGAAAGAGCACATAATATAAAAGAAATCACTGAGGGAGAGAACGGCTAGGAAAATTATATTAATTTGCATAATGCACATCATAAAGATTATTAAAAGTAAAACATACCTTTTGTCTTTTTCCTGTCGCAGTCTCTCCCTTCAGGATGCTAGGATCCATGGCTTCAATGTCTTTTACCAGTAAGCCAAAAAGCTTTTCATTGAAGCTAAACACAAGCTATGTAGAAAAGTAAGGGGAGAAAAATCACTTCATGATTCAATGGCTTGATTCTCACATCATCATCAATGTTTTCCAAATGCAGGCAAGCAGCTTTCTTTTGTATATCTCCATGAGCAAACTACCCACATAACCAATGAGAGGTAACCACTGGTTACCATAACCAACTAACATTTATTGAGTACCTGTTGTGTGCCAAACAAACATTACAGGACGTTCTGTAATTAATACTCACAAAGTCTCTTGCGAACAGAAAGTATTCCTCAGTTTTACTAGGAAGGAAGCTGAGATCCAGAGAGGGGCTAAACAATGGGACCTAGAGTCACAGTAAACGACAGTGCCAGGATGCAAGCCTGGGTGCGTGACTCTAATGCTTTTCTACAACCAATACAAAGTGCCTGCCATTCGAGTGCAGAGACAGCTTCTGAATGGTCATTCATTCACCAAATATTTACTGAGTACCTTCTACAAGCTAGGCCCTCTTCTAGGTACTGGGGTATAACAAAATATAATAAACAAAGCTGACTGTCAATCCTGCCACTACTAATTACTACGAATGAGAATAAACACTAAGAAAAGTGATCTGAAGTAAGATATTTATTTCTTCTCTGTATTATGGAGGATTTTGTTTCATGGGTTTATAGACATCTGCATGTTACTGGGTTTTAAATTATTACAAATACCAAAGCATTTTCTACTAAAATACAAAAGCTAAAGGAGAAGGTAAAAACAATGAAGTTTAGTCAGGCAATTTGAGCACAACTATCAGTCAGAAAGTGTAGGAACCCAGAAGGACTATGGTAAAGCCCCCAAAGCAACGGACAGGTAAGTCAACAAAGTATCAGCTAATCTCTGCCATCCTGGGGAGCCTTCTCAATCCATCTAATCCAAAGTAGCAGCCCAGTGGCTCTCTAGTGCATCATCCCACATTACTGACATCAAAGTACTAAACAGTACGTGGCATTTCTTATTTTCTGTCCTTCCCAACTAGAAAGTAAGCTCTCTGAGGGTAGGAATTCTGTTTATTTTGTTCACTGCAGATCCACAGGGATACTAAAACAGTAATGTATTGAACACATACTAGGTGTTCAATAAGCATTTAATTAATTAATTGATCAACTGACTAACAGGTTCTTGTCTCAGCTACACCCCTGGCTGAGAAGGTCATGGACCTTTGCTGGATCTAAATAAAATTCGTCATTTGCAAAATGAGGTTAGACAAGATAACCTCTGAGGTTCATTCCAATTCTAGTACTTTTAAAAACAATAACAAATGCTCTACATCCTTTTCCTGTCTACCAGGAAGCGAGTTTGCACTTGTGAAAGTTTGATATTATGATGTATGGGTTATCCAAATCCTTAGAGTCTCATTTCTCCAGATAATGACACTCCATTCACCCACACAGGTCCTTCCTTCTACCACTTCTCTCATTCCCCATCTTACAGACCTTCCCACGTGAGAGACGCAGAGACAGTCTATGTAACTCACTACAGGTCAGAATTCTATAAGCTGGGATTCTCAAACTTTTTGGTCTCAGGATCCCTTTATGTATAAGCCTAAACATTTTTGAGGACCCCCAAAATTTTGTTTATATGGATTATATCTCTTGATAATCACTGTATTAGAAATTAGAACAAGAAACATTTTTCAAAAAATAATTAAGTACATTATGTGTTAGTAACATATTTTTAATTTGTTAAAAAAATCCCTCCATTTTCCAAAATAAAAAAATATAAATGGGAAGAGTGGCACTGTGACATTTTCGCAAATCTCTTTAATTTCTTGCTTAATGGAAGACTGCTGGACACTCGTGTCTGCTTCAGCAGTCAGTGTGCTATGCTATGCCCATCACACAGTCTACAGGACTCCACTGTAGACTTGTGAGAGAATAAAAGGAAAAGGGCACATAATGTCTTGATATTATTATGAAAATAGTTTTGACTTCGCAAACCCCTTGAAAGGGCCTCAGGGACCCCCACAGGTCTCTGGACCACAGTTTGAGAACAGCTGCTATGGAGCTATGGTAGGAGGAAGGAATTAGGAATGATTAAGAAAAGTCAGAGAGAACGAGACAAATGTAATGGTAAGGTCAAAAGAGCAATGATTATTTATGTGTACAAACAGCAATTTATGAACTCATACATTTTTAAACTAAAATTTTAAAAGAACAGAATTTCTTCCTAGGAGGTTAAACAATATGATATTAACTGAAGTCCAAAAAAAGGGAGCAATGTAAATATCATTTTCAAGAAAAGAAAATCTGGGTTTCAAAAGCTCCATGAAAAAAACTAAATATATATATATACACACATATACATACACACACACACACACACACACAATTTTCTTAAGATTCTTAAAGAAGTTCATACCCAAAAAAGTTAAGAATTACTTTTCTACAGAAATATACCAGTAAAAGAGAAAGACATCCAGAGACAAATGTTCCACAATAAGAAGAAATTGGAGACATGTATGTCTATAGTATTTCCAAATTTACAGAAAGAAAAGCTGCTGTTATTATATATGACACTGTAACCTAAAAGCTACTTTAGAATTTTTCTGAACAGACTGCTAGAGGTTCAGCAAACATATTTATTTCCCTCACTTTTTATCACTCATCTTAGATATAGCTGTTCACATGCAAAGCTCCTCTCAGTTTTTAAAAACAGAATTAATTTTCCACAACTGCAGAGATTAGAATGTCTAGAAATGAAAGAAAATTTTAAAACTACCTGTTGTCCCACTGAGAATGCCTGGTTGTTGAACTGCTGAATAAATTCTGCAGCCATCTTGTCAGTATCATAAGGGTTAGAGTCGATACTTTTTTTCTGCAGGAAATCAATCTCCATGGTCATTGTGCCAATACATTGTTTGGCTTTGTCAAATGTATATAAGGACACTAGAGAAAAAAAGAAGCATTTTTTAAATCACAGAGACACCAAATACTTGCTGTGCTTCAAGTAACTAAAAGTTTCATATAAATGAATTATAACAGAACTTGACCAAAAGGGGATTTTACATGGCCTTCATTGGAGGGACACATAGGCACAGATTTTTAAAAATAATAATAACCACTAGAGATGTTCTTCCCTCTGACTTAATTAGAACATACTGAACAGCACTCTCCTATACTTTTACCCGTCGCCCGACTCTTCTAGGGAAATCACAGCCCTCCCTACACAGCCTCTGCATCTTCCTCCTTCTCATTAAACAGAGGACTAAATGACAGTGGGAAGTCCCAGTGGAGTGGGCATAACATACTGTTTCCAAACAAGATTTTTGTTTGACACAAGAAAGAGCTAAGGTGAAAGGTGTGTGGGCTCTTTTGTCCTAACAAATTAGAATGTAGAACACACACACACACACACAAAAACCTTGAGGAAAAAAAAAAGCTTACTAGAGAGATTTCCTCCAGAGAAACACAGAGTGTGACATTTCTTTCTTTCTTTTTTTTTTTTGTGGTACGCAGGCCTCTCCCTGCTGTGGCCTCTCCCGTTGCAGAGCACAGGCTCCGGACGCGCAGGCTCAGTGGCCATGGCCCACGGGCCCAGCCGCTCCGCAGCACGCGGGATCCTCCCGGACCGGGGCACGAACCCGCGTCCCCTGCATCGGCAGGCGGACTCTCAACCACTGCGCCACCAGGGAAGCCCACATTTCTTTTTTTAATACTACAGAAATATTTACTGAGCACCTAAGATATGCAGGGGAACTACAGTAAGTTCTACATGTATAACAGGACAAAGGCCAGGTTTTTAGCTCTTCTTTGTATTAACAGCACCCAACAGTGTCTGTAGGATGCTTAATATAGTCATGAACTGTTTAAATGAAACAACAGCAGCAAAATACCTATCGTGTCCATGCTAATAAACAAAGGAGGTAAGACAAAGGGACTTTGGAGTCTGTGTGTTTCAATAGAGTCTGTTAGTAACTAGAAGACTCTCTGTTCCTTGATTTGTCGGTAAAATAAGACTGCCCAGATAAATCTTTATGGTCCTTTCATACTCAATTTCTGTTCTAAACTTATCTCTTATGGTCTAGCCACTTGAAGAATGTACAAGGATTTTCTGTAAATCCTCTGAATGAAATTGCTTGAGTAATCATATTTTTATATTTTGGTTTGCCATAATAAAGGGGACACACATATTTTAAAGATAAACATTTCAAAAGCAAAATAACAAAGAAAGCCAGGGTGAGGGTTGCGAAATTCACTGAAGATTGAAGAATAAGTTCAAATCTCAGCTGAAAGTTTCAGAATACTCTCTGACCTCCACTTCTGGGTGTTTTGTTCTTTAACATTTCCTAGAAAGTACAGGTTACATTCTGAGTAACTTTCATAAGCAAGAGAGCTTAGTTGTTTCCCAAATAATGAAGATATTTATGGGATGAAATATTAATGTGAAAAGGAATAAGTTGATTCAGCAATTCCATTTCCAGGTGTCTGTCCCAGAAAGACTCTTGAACATTTGCCTAAAAAGAGATTTATAGGGAGGTTCATTGCAGCATTATTTCTAATAGTCAAACACTTAAAAAACGCTGATCAGTAGGGAAATGCTTAATAAAATGTGGCATATTCATAATGTGGAAAATGTATAGCAATTAAAATTAAAACTTGATGTATATTTAATAAAGATAGATGGTCCATTAAAATATAATACTGAGTGAAAAAAGTACACTTCAGAAAGATGTGCACAATATAATACCATTTTGTGCATTAAAGACTCCAAAACAATTCCATGTCATAATGCATATATATGTATGCATATATATACATATATGCATCTACACATGTGTAAATATACATGTGTGCATCATCCTTATATCAAGAACTTTGAATAAGTGTATTAACATATCATCATCACTGACTATAGTTTTCAAATGCATTTTAATTTAAGGTCAACGTTCCTAAACAGAAAAGACCAAGCTGTTATAATTTCAAATGCTAGAACAGTACCATGGACAGTTTCATAGGCAGCACCATGGCCAGCACCATCATCAGCCCCAAAGGGACAGATGCCCCGAAGGTTTCAACCAGAAGCAAAGCGTCAGAAGGTTGAGAATGTTGTCTTATTTTATGATTAAGAGCATTTTAATGTCGAAGACTAATAAAAAATATTTTTATAAACACAAAATTATAGCCAACGCTTTGAATAAACAGACATTACAACGACAGGTAATGGTCAAAAGCGTGTTAATTGAACATCAGTCTGCAGTACTTAAAATATGGCATTTCCAGATGGAAAGAAGACTAAATGATTCTTCTAAGAACATTCTGAGGACTAAATTCATTGACTTGACTAAAAAAATGTCTCCTTGCAGACAGAACTCCTGTTCAGAATCTTTGAATTAGCACTCCCCTTCATACCAAACTTCCTACCCTTTCTTTGCCTACATCTCTACTTACACTGAACCAGCTTTCTATCTTTATGCTACATCATGACATCACTCAGGGCCCCCAATCCTTCCTTGCCTCATGCTTACTCCACCTTAGTCGCACCTGAACACTTAGTTTTATAATTTTGCCCATTAGGTCTGTTTGAGTTGCCTTTTAAAGAACTGACTTTACATTCAAGATAAGCATTTCTGGTAGCAGGAGAATGCTTTAAACGCAATTCAGGCCACAAAACACATTTCTCATTTCATCTTGAATTTTCACTTCTTCACAACAGAATTTATCTGCATTAAAAGTTAAATTTACACACACTCTACCCTATATTTAGAAAAGTAAGTTTAAGGAAATTAGAAACCTAAGCTACATACACACCCATTTTCTCATTAGATTTAACAAGTGTTCATTTTTATTTCTGCCACTGTCCACAAATAGGGAACCCTGACTTCAGGCACTGACCTACTTCCCTTTGGCGCCAAACTCCTCCACTGTCTCAGCTTCACACTATGCTTCAGGTGAGGAGGTGATAGTTAAGGGAATCACTTATGTCAGTGTTTCCAAAAATGTGGCTGATAAGAGCTACTTAAGGGTGATTGTTAAAAACACAGATTCATGAGTCAGACTTCCCAAGGGAGGGGCCTGGGAATCTTTTTCTTTTTTAAAAAACAAACTCCCCAGGTGTTTCTTTGAGGTAAGTTTAGAAAGCACTAATTATGCAACTACCAGCTACCTATATCTAAAGTAATTTCCTTTATTTTCACCCCAAGTCAAAAAATTTTCTCTCTCATCAAACTTCCACCACAAAGAAAAGGCCAAGTAAAGATAATCCCAATATTTAAGTTCCCTCTAACTCAGGAAAAAAAAAAAGTATAAGTTGCCATGTTCCTAAATGAGGAACAGGATATTCTCTCCTTCCACTTTACCAACTTCTCTTCTCAGGCATCTCGACTACAGACAGACTAACCTCGTAATGTGTTCCAAGCAACTGCTTTAAGTATTTGTTTTCTTTCAGCCAGTTTAAAGTTAATATATCTTTGAATATCTTCAAAAGCACTGGATCTAGAGGATCTGAAAGAGAATCTGAACATTCCCACACATCCTCCTAAAACCCCGTGGAAACAAAAAGGAGAACAAATAATGCTACATACGTCCACATCTCAGCATTACTTGGAGACAGAGAATACCATGAAACTCAAATTACTTGAAAGTAGAGAAATATGTAACAAAATTAGACAGAGCTCCCATTGCGGAAAAAAAGGAGAAGGGAGAGCACTACACAGAGAACATATAGACAAAATCACCCCTCGAAAGAGAAAGACCAACACCAAAAGCCAAAACACTACACACAGGTTTGGGACTTGGTAGTCCATGACTCCAGGTACAGGGAAAGGACCTGAAAGTAAGTAGGACTGGAAGTGGCAGCATCAAAGAATCACTGGAAAGAATCAGATAAATAGAGAAGGGATGGTGCCCTTTGAGATGTGGCAATGAAGGGAAGAAGGCAGTAAGAGAGGAAAATTAAGGATCATGCAGAAACCAAAAAGAAATAAGCTATGCCAACCAATCTCTCTACCTCCCCCTCCACCTCACCATTATTACTTATTAAAGAAACTGCACTTCTCTACACTAACAGAAAAGAATGCTCTTGCACTAATAATTTTGTCTACAAATCATGTGAAACAGAAAAAAATAACTCCACGATGTTACTGTAAAGAAAATATAACAAATAACAAAATATTGCAGCATTTCAGCTGATGAAGCATCTTCCCTAAAAAGATCAACTATGAAATAGAAAATATATGTAACATTTTAAACTAAATTAAGTATCCTCAAACAAGTATTCAGACATATAACAAAACACCTAAAATCAGAAGATTAAAAACTAAGACCAGAAATAGACAAATAAAAGAAATGCAATGACAGTTTACCAAACACAGGAAAGAAATTGAGGAAAAAGACAAACTACTCAGAAGTGAATAATAAATTACACAGTGCCCATGGGAGAACAGATTCAAATTAATATTAATAAGAGGCAGTGAATAAAGACAAGAAAACAACCAAGGTAGTAAGAGGCAGTGAATAAAGACAGGAAAACAACCAAGGTAGTAAAAATAAGGCAAAGAAAGAATTTGCAAAAAACAGAGAGAAAGTAGTTGAAATGGAAGACAGGCCGATAAGGCCTAAAATACATTTATAATTGGAGCTCCTTAGAAGAAAATCAAAACAATTGGGCCAGAACTAATAATTAAAACCATAATCTAAGAAAATTTTCTGGAAATAGAGAAAATTTAAATCTACATATTGAAACAAAGCATTGTATACCTGGGTTGTTGACCCAAAATGACCAATTCCAAGAAATATCCTAATTAAGGATATTAGAATTTAAAGACAGAAAAATCCTCAGCATTCCCAGGCAGAAAAATCAAATTCCTTATAAAGATAAGAAACTTAGACTGGCATCAGCCTTCTCAAGAGTTTCATACAAAGCAAAGCAATGCAATGCACTATTCTCAAGAAATTCAAGGGAAGAAAACAAGCCAAGAATTTTATATCCAGCCAAGCTGTCCTTAAGATATCAAAGGTATAAAAAAATTAGTTTGAATATTCAAGAACTTAGGAAACACTGTACACATTTATACTTCCTGGAGGAATCTACTCAATTTATCCAACTAAGTAGAAACTGGGAAAAGGACTGATCATGATCATTTAAGAGATTTAATTGTAGAGTTAAGGCTAAAACAAGTGTGGGGTCGTATGTGGAAGAACAGCATGTAAATACCATGCTCTTATAACATAGACAGAAATCAACTAGCATGGTGACTATAATTAGTGATACTGTATTGCATATTTCAATGTTGCTAAAAGAGTAGATCTTACAAGTTCTCAACACAAGAAAAAAAAAGCCGTAACTATGTAAGGTTACAGATGTTAACTAGACTTCTTGTGGTGAACATTTCATAATGTATACAAAATATCAAATCATTATGTTGTATACATGGACTAATATAATGTTATATGTCAATTATATTTCAATTTTTAAAAATTTGCTTCTTACAATAAAAAAAAAAAGACTTAAAAACTTGAAAAAAAAAGAGAACAATTAACAAAATGGGAGGAGAAAGGGCAAGGCAGAATATTACAGTTAACTGTTGTATAGGTAATAGATGAGAGTCAAAGGATATCATTTAGAACGGACAGGACAGTTTTTTGAAAAGGTTAAGTAAGGAAAAAAAAGAGGAAGTACTAGGGCACTATGAGAGGTATAAATGCAGAAGTAATCACTAAAACAAAAATGTAAACATTCCTAAATACAAAAATAAATTTTAAAAAATAGCAAAGAAGTTGGTTCAAGATGGCGGAGTAGAAGAACATGCTCTCACTCCCCCTTCCGAGAACACCGGAATCACAACTAACTGCTGAACAATCATTGACAGGAAGACACTGGAACTCACCAAAAAAGATACCCCACATGCAAAGACAAAGGAGAAGCCGCAATGAGATGGGAGGAGGCGTGCTATCACAATAAAATCAAATCCCATAACTGCTTGGTGGGTGACTCACGAACTGGAGAACACTTATACCACAGAAGTCCAGCCACTGGAGTGAAGGTTCTGAGCCACAAAACAGGCTTCCCAACCTGGGGGTTTGGCAACAGGAGGAGGAATTCCTAGAGAATCAGACTTTGAAGTCTAGTGGGATTTGATTGCAGGACTTCGACAAGACTAGGGGAAACAGAGACTCCACTCTTGGAGGGCACACACAAACTAGTGTGCACCTCAGGACCCAGGTGAAGGAGCAGTGACCCCATAGGAGACAGAACCAGACCTACCTCCTAGTGTTGGAGGGCCTCCTGCAGAAGCGGAGGGCAGGTGTGGCTCACCAAGAGACAATGACACTGGCAGCAGAAGTTCTGGGAAGTACTCCTTGGCGTGAGCCCTCCCAGAGTCGACCATTAGCCCCACCAAAGAGCCCGGGTAGGTTCCAGTCTTGGGTCGCCTCAGACCAAACAATCAACTAGGAGGGAACCCAGCCCCACCCATCAGCAGACAAGCGGATTAAAGTTTTACTGAGCTCTGCACACCAGAGCAACACCCAGCTCTACCCACCACCAGTCCCTCCCATCAGGAAACTTCCACAAGCCTCTCAGATAGCCTCATCCACCAGAGGGCAGACAGCAGAAGCAAGAACTACAATCCTGCAGCCTGTGGAACAAAAACCAC
>NC_041227.1:118907451-118908883 GCF_002837175.3 Physeter macrocephalus
AGAATAAAGAAAAAAGAATGAAAAGAAATAAAGACAGCCTAAGAGACCTCTGGGACAACATTAAACACAACAACATTCACATTATAGGGGTCCCAGAAGGAGAAGAGAGAGAGAGAAAGGGCCAGAGAAAATATTTGAAGGGATTATAGTCGAAAACTTCCCTAACATGGGAAAGGAAATAGCCACCCGAGCCCAGGAAGCACAGAGAGTCCCAGGCAGGATAAAACCAAAGAGAAACACGCCGAGACACATAGTAATCAAATTGACAAAAATTAAAGACAAAGAAAAATTATTGAAAGCAACAAGGGAAGAATGACAAATAACATACAAGAGAATCCCCATAAGGTTAACAGCAGATTTCTCAGCAGAAACTCTACAAGCCAGAAGGGAGTGGCATGATATATTTAAAGTGATGAAAGGGAAGACCCTACAACCAAGATGACTCTACGTGGCAAGGATCTCATTCAGATTCGAGGGAGAAATCAAAAGCTTTACAGACAAGCAAATGCTACGAGAATTCAGCACCACCAAACCAGCTCTACAACAAATGCTAAAGGAACTTCTCTAAGTGGGAAACACAATAGAAGAAAAGGATCTACAAAAACAAACCTATAACAATTAAAAAAATGGTATTAGGAACATACATATGGATAATTACCTTAAACATGAATGGATTAAATGCTCCATAAGTCAACTGCTAACAGATCTAAAAGAGGAAATCGACAGTAACACAATAACAGTGGGGGACTTTAACACCTGACTTACACCAATGGACAGATCATCCAAACAGAAAATTAATGAGGAAACACAAGCTTTAAATGACACAAAAGACCAGACAGATTTACTTAATATTTATAGGACATTCCATCCCAAAACAGTAGATTATACTTTCTTCTCAAGTGCACATGGAACATTCTCCAGGATAGATCACAACTTGGGTCACAAATCAAGTCTCAGTAAATTTAAGAAAACTGAAATCATATCAGGCATCTCAACGCTATGAGATTAGAAATCAATTACAGGGAAAAAAAAGGAAAAAACACAAACACATGATGGCCAAACAATACGTTACTAAATAACCAAGAGATCACTGAAGAAATCAAAGAGGAAATAAAAAAAAAACCTAGAGACAAAAGACAATGAAAACACGACAATTCAAAACCTATGGGATGCAGCAAAAGCAGTTCTAAGGGAAGTTTATACAAGCCTACCTCAAGAAACAAGAAAAATATCAAAAAAAAAAAATATCAAATAAACAATCTAACCTTACACCTAAAAGAACCAGAGAACGAACAAACAAAACCCAAAGTTAGCAGAAGGAAAGAAATCATAAAGATCAGAGCAGGAATAAATGAAATAGAAACAAAGAAAACAATAGCAAAGATCAATAAAACTAAAAGCTGGTTCTTTGAGAAGATAAACAAAACTGATA
>NC_041227.1:118909648-118910092 GCF_002837175.3 Physeter macrocephalus
AACACCCATTTATGATAAAAACTCTCCAGAAAGTGGGCATAGAGGGAACCTACCTCAACATAATAAAGGCCATATACGACAAACCCACAGCAAACATCATTCTCAATGGTGAAAAACTGAAGCTTTTCCTCTAAGATCAGGAACAAGACAAGGATGTCCACTATCGCCACTATTATTCAACGTAGTTTTGGAAGTCTTAGCCACAGCAATCAGAGAAGAAAAATAAATAAAAGGAATACAAATTGGGTAAGAAGAAGTAAAACTGTCACTGTGTGCAGATGACATGATACTATACATAGAGAATCCTAACGATGCCACCAGAAAACTACTAGAGCTAATCAATGAATTTGGTAAAGTTGCAGAATACAAAATTAATGCACAGAAATCTCTTGCATTCCTATACACTAATGATGAAAAATCTGAAAGAGAAATTAAGGAAACAGT
>NC_041227.1:118910683-118928937 GCF_002837175.3 Physeter macrocephalus
TGACATAAATCACAGCAAGATCTTTTTTGATCCACCTCCTACAGTAATGGAAATAAAAACAAAAATAAACAAATGGGACCTAATGAAACTTAAAAGCTTTTGCACAGCAAAGGAAACCATAAAAAAGACGAACAGGCAACCCTCAGAATGGGAGAAAATACTTGCAAATGAATCATTGGACAAAGGATTAATCTCCAAAATATAAAAACAGCTCATGCAGCTCAATATTAAAAAAACAAACAACCCAATCCAAAAATGGGCAGAAGACCTAAATAGACATTTCTCCAAAGAAGACATACAGATGGCCAAGAAGCACATGAAAAGCTGCTCAA
Organism: Physeter macrocephalus; assembly: GCF_002837175.3. NCBI lineage: Eukaryota > Metazoa > Chordata > Mammalia > Artiodactyla > Physeteridae > Physeter > Physeter macrocephalus. The sequence goes on from NC_041227.1 coordinate 118,911,016, forward strand.
CATCACTAATTATTAGAGAAATGCAAATCAAAACTACAATGAGGTATCACCTCACACCAATTAGAATGGGCATCATCAGAAAATCTACAAAAAACAAATGCTGGAGAGGGTGTGGAGAAAAGGGAACATGGATAAAGAAAATGTGGTACATATATACAATGGAATATTACTCAGCCATAAAAAGGAACGAAATTGGGTCATTTGTAGAGACATGGATGCATCTGGAGACTGTCATACAGAGTGAAGTAAGTCAGAAAGAGCAAAACAAATATCATATATTAACGCATATATGTGGAACCTAGAAAACAGTACAAATGAACCAGTTTGCAGAGCAGAAATTGAGACACAGGTGTAGAGAACAAACATATGGACACCAGGGGGGAAAGCGGCGGGGGTGAGGGTTGTGGTGTGATGAACTGGGAGATTGGCATTGACTTGTATACACTGATGTGTATAAAATGGATGACTAATATGAAAAAATTAAAAATAAACATAAAAAAATAGCAAAGAGGACACACCACATAAATACAACTAAAGCATAAAATGAAGGAATTGAGATCAAACATAGCAGTCATATCAATAACTGTGAATGGGCTTAACAAACCTATTAAAAGAAAAAGATATTCAAATTAGTTCATAAAGCAAAATCCAACTCTACATTGTATACAACAGACACATCTAAAACAGTGATTCAAAAAGGCCAAAAGTCAAGAGATGGGGAAAGATATTTTGAGTAAATTAAAAACAATAAAAAAGCAGGGATTATGATCCTAATATCAAAATATAATTCAAAACACATTAAACAAGATTAAAAAGGCTACTTTATAATGCAAAAAGGCATAATTCACAATAAAAATATAACAGTTATGAATATCTACATACCAAATAACACAGAAAGTACTGTGTAAAGAAGAAACTACAGGAGATGCAAGGAAAAGTAGAAAAACACTAATAACAGTAGATTTTAACACACCATTCTCAGTGCAAGACAGGTCAAGTGACCAAAAATTAGTAAGAATATAGGAGATCTAAACAGCATGATCAATAAAGTAGAGCTATGGATACACAGCAAACACTACACCCTGATAACAGAGAATATATCTCATTCTCAGTGCACATGAACCATCTTCTTTCCATGTGTGTGCACGTGTGTGTGTGATGAGAACACTTAAATCTACCCTCTTAGCAAATTTTAAGTATCCAACACAGTATTGTTAACTATTGTCATCATGCTGTAACTAGATCTCCAGAACTAATTTATCTTGCAAAACTGAAACGTTGTACCCTGCAACCAACAACTCCCCATTATATAAATGTATTCTTCAAAAATGTCACCATCGTGAAAGGAAAGAAAACCCTGAAGATTAGAGAAATGACAACTAAATGCAATACACGATCCTGAACTGGATCCCACACTGAAGGGGAAAATACTATAAAGGAGATAATTGGGACAATTAACAAAATTGGAATATGAACTATAGATTAAAGTTTCAATGTTTAATTTCCTGAATTTGATCACTATTACGAGCACATCTTTGTTCTTAAGAAACACACACTAAAGTATCAGAGGTAAAGAGGAATGATTTCTGCAACGTAATCTCAAATGTTCAGGAAAAAAATGGGTGCGTGTGCGTGTGTGTCTGTGTGTGTGTGTGTGTGTGCGCGTGTGTGTGTAGAGAGAGAGAGTAAGGAGAGAGAGAAAAAATGATTTTTTTAAAAAATGACAATTAGTGAATCTGGGTAAAAGTAGTACATAGGAATTCTCTGTATTATTTTTGTAACATTTCCATAAATATGATTTTTTAAGGTCTTAAAAGCTAGCAGGAAAAAAAGCTGACTTAATTACACTTGCATTTTCTTTTCTCCCCCTACCGAACCCATTAAGTTGACATGAAATTACCTGACAAAAAGACTCATACTCCATTTTCCCAACTTTGCCACAATGACTAAGAAACAATTCCAGTTTTTACTTATTAGCTCCTTAGTTTATAAACCACAAGTGGTTTAGTCTTTTTTTCCCCCTGAAGTCATAAATTGCCTTCCATGACCTTCTCTAATGAACTATGATGACTTTATAACACATTTCATTTTAAAAAGTACATTGTTTTCTTAAGTATTGTCACCCTTTCTTCTCCTTACGCTAAATCAGATTTATCTTTCCAAACAAAGACATTAGGAAACGTATCTCAGTATACAGTAAAATGGAATCACCATGTAATACCAACTATTCCTCTTCAACATAACTTCGACTTCTAAAAAAATTTTCCATAGCCATAATTTCACAAAGTCTATTCAGCTTAATTCTAGGCAAGTCAAATAACCTCCCAGCTATTTTCCTTCACTCCTGAATTCTCCTCACTCCTCACTAGACTCCACAATGATATTAGAATTCTTTTCTAAAGGTAGGATTGTGTTGGGCTCGTTCAGAAATTCTCAGGAGCCCTAAGTGTCTTTGTGTAAAATCCAAAAATCTCAGTATGTACTTCTAGGTCCTCCACTAACTTCATACTCTACTCTCATCACTTAATACAATCCATTCAGGCAAATCCTTTCAGTCAGACAAACATACTTATGAGCACTGCCTATGATTTGCTTGCTTCCAACTCAATGCCTTTTTTATTTTTTATTTATTTATTTATTTATTTATTTTGCGGTACGCGGGCCTCTCACTGTTGTGGCCTCTCCCGTTGCGGAGCACAGGCTCCGGACGCGCAGGCTCAGCGGCCATGGCTCACGGGCCCAGCCGCTCCGCGGCATATGGGATCTTCCCGGACCGGGGCATGAACCCGTGTCCCCTGCATCGGCAGGCGGACTCTCAACCACTGTGCCACCAGGGAAGCCCCAATGCCTTTTATTTATATTATGTCTCATCTTAAGAGTCTTTCTTCCTTGTCTCTATCATGTCATGCTTTTCCCCTACTTCATAATCATGCTCAAAATTCCAGTGCCTAGAAAGATTTCTCTGGCTAATTTTCTAGTCAATTCATCCACTCCTGTTCCGTCTTAGCACTTTTACACAGAGCTCCTAAAAGTAATATTTGTGCACAAATTTACCTTGTACATCTTCTGTGAACTATGAACATGTGGATGTTCCTTTCCCTACTGGACTGTAATTTCCAGATAGAATAACAAGTAGATGAAGAGGTAGGTTCCATAACTATGTACTTTCCATTCTCATAGACCTAACTGTAACATGGATGAAAGTGTAATGGCGTGACAAGTAACAGAAAATTGTACAGATCTCCATAACTATGAGAAAATCATAAAGAAAATCTACCTCAGGTGGCTAAAAAATATACCTACCTTCTATTTCTTGCCCAATAGAAAGTCCAGCCCATTTTCGCTGTAAAATAAAAAAGAGAGAAAAGAAAGACACTTAACACCAAATCAATCAAAATTAGAGAAATGAGGAAAAGAGGATTTCCTTGAATTTCATTAACACATTCCCAGACCAAAACATGGCTGTTAAGTGTTGAATTGTGTCCCACAAAACGATATGTTGAAGTCTTAGCCCCCGACACCTGTGAATGTGACCATATTTGGAAATAGGGTCTTTGTAGATGATATCAAGGTAAGATGAGGTCATATGGAATTAAGGTAGACCCTAAGCCAATATGGCTTCCTTATAAGAAAAGGACACACAGCACATGGGGAGAAAGTCATGTGACAATGAAGGCAGAGATTGAAGTGATATATCTACCAGTCAATGAACATCAAGGATTGTCCGCAACACCAGAAGCTAAGCATGGAACAGATTTTTCCCTAGTGCCTTCAGAGAGAGCCTGGCCCTGCTGACACCTTGACTTCAGACTTCCAGCCTTCAGAACTGTGAGAGAATACATTTCTGTTGTTTTAAGCCACCCAGTTTGTGGTACTTTGTTACAGCCGCCCTAGGAAACATATGCTATAGTTTATTTATGCCTGAACATCTAACCTCAAAACATATAAAGCTTGCCTTTTTACAGTAAAGCTGGCACCACTGAATAGGATGCTCCTTTGCATAATATAATGCTCCTGAAAGACTTCATAGTATCAGATATTCCAGCGTTCTAAATGTACTGTGGATAATTATACTGTTTGATACAGTGCACAAAAAGAAAGACGTTCAATTCATGAAAACTAAATTAAAACTTATCAGATAATCTATACTGAAACCCAAGCAGGGATTCAAATCATTAGATGGTCATGACTATTCTTTGTGTACTAGCCAAAAGAGTGTCAGGCATTTGGCTTTAGCTTCTCCCCAGTACCGACTGGCAAGAATGTACAGAGGCAGGACAGATTGCGTTCAGGCAGGAATTCAAGACTGGCTTGGTATAGATTCAAAATTAGTAGTTACTGACAAAACTCCAAAGAACAGTGAGAAAAATAATTTTTGACTGGAAATCAAAAGTTTGTCTACTCATTTGAACTTTGTGGATTTTGTGGTGGGTAGTTAAGAAGATGCTGCGTTTTGAATATGTGCAACAAGTGCTCTACCTTCCAGCTTTCTTACCACCTCTCCACCCTTCACCTCTCTCTTCTTTAGTACCCCATCCCACTTCTGGCCAACTGGAAATTTAGTAGCATACTGGTTAAGCCCAGACTTTGGGTCACAAAGCAGCCACAATTAGGTTCTATACCCAGAGACAGCCTCAAGGACGATAATAACAGTATCTATCATTTGGGGTTGTTAAGAGAATTAAATGAGTGAACACAGGCAAAAGCACTTAGAATAGCACTTGGCCTATAGTAAATATTGGGAAAATTTTTTTAAAGCAGAGACAAGGAAAAATAGTTAGAAACCCCATTTCTGGCCAGCAGAATCTCAAATGCAGCTCTGTAAAAGCTGGTTAACTCTAGAATATTCCAAACCTTTGATCTATAAGAAGCAAATGCGAAAGGCAGTCCTGATATTGGAGAGGCATCTGAACAGAGAAAAAGGGAACAGTGAGTGAACATTTCCCATAATTTTTGAGGGATTCAAGAGATCTTTAATAGTTCCCTAACAAGTGTTTGATCTCCTTCCTTAAACCTCCAGGTGTGGGAGGGCAGAAATCAATGCTTATTAGCATACTACAAAGAGGTAAAGGTTGCATGTGTATTGTTTAGGACTGGGGACCAGCAGCATGAGTAAGGTGACAAGGCAGGAAAGGATACAGACTCCTACTGGCGATGCTCCTACATTATATCTTATGTGCCTGCAATAGTGCTAGGCAATTCCCCTCCACAGAATCCACCAACAGTTATAAATGTAATCATAATCCTTTCACTTAGAAGCCCAGCAAGTTAGGTTGTAATTTGAGATAACAGCTACTCATATCATATTCTTTAGTCTAACATCATTGCATTTTAAAATCACTATTAGATGTCAATTTTAGAAGTAAATGCTATTTTTATATATTTTATACATTTTCTGTTACCCTGTGAGCCAACATTAAAATAACTTGACACTTTGATAGCTGATATCACTGCAGAATTCTTTTAAATTAGGGGGAAAAAGTCAAGGCAATAAAAGGCAGATATAGTAAAAATTGGCAATTAAGAATATATCTTTTAATTCCTTACATAATACCTAGATGGTTTTCCTCAGTATGAATCAATAGTTACAGCATGACACAGCTTGCTTTAAATGAATTGATTCCTCTACGACTTTCAAGAACAGAAGAGAATAAATTCCTGAGTTACCTGAGGTAAGCTGAATGCAATGCTCCCTGGAACCACAGACGGGTGGGTCCTCAGTGTAAATGTGTACCTGTGATTGGGGGAGGTCCTCACCATCACATGCCTAAAAGACAGAAACACAGTCAATACTCCATGTCAAAGGAAAGAAAGAACATCAATTCCAAATGTCCTCATTTCCAACAAACGATGCTTGATGAGTACTGGGTGGAAACATGGCATTATATGAGTCCTGAAGAAACAGGACCACAAATTTCATTTCCACAAATTGTCAGCAATTCAAAATGTTTTCCAGGAATAAGGACCACCTCAGGCCAAACAGACATCAAGCAGAATCAGGACCAAGTTCAAGAGAGTACATACCATCCAAAACATCAACGTCATTACATTTCCAGTTTACATAAAACTGAAGACAGTGATTTACTTGATATTAAGTAAAATTAGATAAATTTCCTCTCCTGAGACTTATTTCACATTTTAACTAGACTAAAGGAAGGAGAACCAAAGATAGAATAAAGCCAGGATATAGCAGTCAAAAAAAGTTAGTTTTTAGGATTATTCATTAAATCTCTTTGCAGATTCCCACAACAGGTTGAAATAGTAACAGCCTGTAAAATTAAAAAGGTGGTAAAAATGAAAAATTTTCACAACATATATCAGCTTCCATATAGATATCAATATTTACTATTTCAAAGCATTTTGTACTAATTCACCCTGCTCAGAAGTTACCTGTAAACAGATGAACTATAGTTATCTCATGATCATCTCCTATACCAAGAAACTACCAAGGACTGTGTGTGAGATAGAAGTTTCAAACTCTGCTACAACAGCACTATCTTTTTAAAAATTATCTTTTAGAATGCTATAATTTTTAAATATTAATGGTTAATGCTTCTATACATATCGTTTTGTCAGTAGGACACAAGTTCCTTATATCTACTATACTTTAAGTAACCCCCTCAATGTGTACAGTGAACATCTAACATGTAAAAGAATTCCATAAGCAAATTCTCACACTGATTGTCTGTAGTCCAGTTTATATGCAGAAAGTTCTATGTTCAACTTAGAATCACAGAATTTTTAGGACTGGAAACAATGTTAATACAATTATGTAGTATAGCCCTTTACTGTGAAGCGGAAAACCACAGATGATTAGCAATTCTAACCCTGTGAAACTCTTGTATTTCTCAGATAGCTTTAGAAACAGAAAAAGGCTCAGTTAAAATTCCACCTCCTTCCTCATTTCCCTAGTCTGCCTTCTGGAACAGCCCCTTCATGTCCTTATCTCCACCAACCTTAGAAGCACATGGATGGCAATGAACTTGGTAGCAGGGTATTTAGAAGTTCTGCCAATGGGTGATGTGAATCAGTTAAAATAAACGACAGTGAAAAATGCTTGTAAAGATTCTACAACTGTTGTGCATCTTCCAATTTTCATGTCTCTTGGATTATCATAGTAATAATGATCAAAACAGCTACTATTTATTGAGGACTTACTAATGTGGTAGACTCTGTTCTAAGTGCTTTATTTGTGAAACTCAATATTCACAAACACCCTGAGGAAGATAGTACCATCATCCCCATTTTACAGATTAGGACACTGAGGCACAGTCAGGGTAAATAACTTACGCATGGTCACCCAGTTTATAATTGGCAGAACCAGGATCAAAACTCAGACAATCTGACCCAAAGCGAAAAACCTAATGACCACGCTATATATGATTCATATATCCAGTATGTTTAGTTCTGCTAAGAAAACCAATGGAAAAATAAAGTTATATATAAAAAACTATGTATCATTTAGAAAACATATTTATCAAAATTTGATACAGTAAATACATGACTCTTTCTCATCTCCCATTTTCCAATTCAGCAAGAGGAATTAAAAAATTATACTCAAACGTTTCCCAAAATAATTAATTAAGGACTCTCTAGAAGTTTCTAAAATACCATTTAGCAGGTTAGAAGAAAACAAAGTCATTTACTCACTGGCCAGACTGGAAATCCTTTTCATTCACAACTGCACAGTTAGTTAAAGATAATTCATCTGTAGGACATCTTGCAGCTTGCATACTCTGTAAGAATCAATGATTAGGAAAATAAAATTAAGTCACCTTTTATTTTCTTAAAGAATATTTTATGCTTCACTGTCCTCTATTCCCCATCACCTGTAGTAAATGCTTACTGTTTTTGACCCCCAGCACCCCTTACTCTGTGGTAACAGTAAACCCTGCCTTTCAGAAACTACTCCCTCCCCATTCCATGTGCTTTTGTGGGCCTGCCAATCATAGCACACGTGCAATTACACAGAGTACTATCCCATCCACGGGACTTTATATAGACAGGCGCTAGAAGAAAGGCACTCTCCCTCGCATTACCACCACCCGAAGGAAGCCTTTCTGCTCTAAAAGAAGAAAACTATCACGGAGAAAGCAAAGGTGACAGAGACACAGACAAACAGACACATTGAGACTCAGACCTGACAACGAAGTTAAAACCCTTGAGACCAGTTCTGAAAGTTGGTTGAGTCAATAAACTCTTTTTTGCTCAAGCTTATTTGAGTTGGTTTTCCATTTCTTCCACACACAAAAAAAAGATTTTGACACAGAAATGCAATTATGTAAATTCAATACATTTGATAAAGTATATCGTGAAAAAGTATCTCCTCATAAGAGATCTCAAGTGGCTATGAACCATTTCTCCTATAGACTAAGAAAAGCTACCTTCCAAATACCTCCCAACAAAAATAATTACAGGTATATTTAAAATAAAATAGCAATTAACAATCCTTTTGATCAACATTGATCAACAGCTACTAGTAAAACATTTCTTCATACAATGTATGTAACCAATAATCCTTCCACCATCCTCTAGGGTTTCCTAGTTACTGAAATATGACACTCATAGTCTGTTTATGACTAACGTACTCACTCTTCAAACCTAAAGCCAAAGCTGATTCTTCTTAAATTTGTCTCCCAAATACAAATTTATAGAGGAAAATAAATTACTTTTTGCCTTGCTTTTGTTTTTAATAAAAGGCTAGTTTCAATACTGCTATCCCAGTTGTTCAGAGCAGTGGTCTCTAAAGTGGAATATGTGTGCCTGAAGAGTTTGCAGGATAATCCTTTGGGGTATAAGAAGAAAATATCAGTTCTTCTATTTATATTTATTTATACCCATTTTTACTACGATGAACCCCATGCTAAGTGTATATTCTGCCTTAAGATATAACCTAATGACACTAATAAAGTCTTCATAATCTGCCAGGCCTTTAAAAATTCAGTATTCACAGCAAGAAATAAACTTCTCTAATTTTTCCACCTATGTTTAAAGTCACATCCTATTGAATCTAGCAATTCACAGCATTGTATTAAAGTTAAATAACTGTTGAAACTGCTAAGGTTTCCTGAGAGAAAAGACAAGAAGCTATGATCCACAGTAAAAATGACTAAAATGATACATGGAAAATAAAATGGTGACAAACTAGTATTCTTTTATTGGTAAATATAGCCAAAATCTCTTAGAAAACTCTAAAGAGCTGAAGATATCAGGACATATTATAGAGTGTAGGAGGTCTGCTATATAGCTGAATCAAAATATAGTTATTTCTTTCATCTTAGAAGATTTGCTAGGTAATTGCAAAACACACCAAGAACTACAATTTTGCGAGTCACTAAAGGAAAGATGTACTGAAAAAGATACAGTCTAAACTATAAATGAAACAATACGCTTCATGGGAAAACTGTAACCACTGATGGAATGGCTGTTTTGACTGGAATAAAAAGAATAATTCCAGAATAAAGTTACAAAGACAGCACATTAAGTGAAAGTTGTTCACTGTTTCATTCACAGGTAAACTGTTGCTGCATATAAGTCAGAGCCAAAGGTGTGCACATGTCCTTCAGGATGTCACTGAGGTCAACTTTATCAAAAGAAGACCTTTACAATATAGAATCTTTCCTACACTCTGTAAAAGGCCAGGAAGCAGTGTCAAATCTTTTTTTTTTTTTTTTTTTTTTTGTAAACCATATAGGGATTCACTGGTTACCAAAAGGTAAAGTGCTACCAAGAAGATATTAAAAAAAGAAAAAAAAGAAAAAAGAAAAGAAAAATTCACTTTGCTCCTACAAGATAAAAATGAACAAAAACAAAAAGTAAAAAATATCTTGTGCTAATGAATAGAGCATTTCAAAAATGGTTACTTAGAAACATTTCCATTGCTAAGCAATTCTGCTATTGAAAACAATGTATATTACCTAAAAACAAGCAAAAACTAAAAACTCTCATATCTGCATGCTTTAAAAAGTTAGAAACAAAATTTTCTAATTTTTAAAAAAATCATCCAAATGATTTTTCAATGATTTTTGAACCCATTTATTAGTAATATAAAAGTACAATACATTCTGATTAGTCTGCAAGAAAAACTAATAGATGGAAATTTACCAACCACATTTCACACATTTCAATAAAACATTTCCATAAATGGTAGATAATCTGGGAGAATTTCAAAAGTACTGCTAAATTTCCCCCATTCTTATCTATGCTTTGATGGCCATTAAAATCAAGTAACAAAAAAACCCTAAATTTAGGGCTTCCCTGGTGGCACAGTAGTTAGGAATACGCCTGCCGCCCATGCGCCACCATTACTGAGCCTGTGCTCTAGAGTCCGCAAGCCACAACTACTGAGCCCACGTGGCACAACTACTGAAGCCCGCGTGCCTAGAGCCCGTGCTCCACAACAAGAGAAGACACCGCAATGAGAAGCCTGCACACTGCAATGAAGAGTAGCACCCGCTCGACACAACTAGAGAAAGCCTGCACGCAGCAACGAAGACCCAACGCAGCCAAAAATAAATAATTTATTTTTTTAAAAAACCTGAATTTAGAAATAGACCTCTGAATAGTTGTATCACAAAATATTAAACCAAGATTTTAAAGAATACTAAAGCATCACTTTGCTTTCTGTATTATTAATAAATAAAATTAAGAGAATTTTCTACAGTTCATCTTTAGCTCATCTTTTTTCTTTTTTGTGTATGTTTTACTATGTATATAAACTATTAGTGTATCACTTAAAAATAAATAGGTATATATACTGGGGATATAGGATCAAAACATTTTTTGTGTATGAGATCTATGAAATCACTAATTTAGAACATGACACAAATAAGGTCTAGGTCATAAGTTTGCTTTCCGAATGAGAGTATTTTTGCCCGTGGTCACTGTTTGACCAGCCACCTGACCAAAATGTGCAGAACTTTGTTTCCCTCTTACCCTGGGGTCTCTCTCACCTACAAGCTTCTTTCTCTCTCTCTTTTTTTTTTCTCAATATTTTAACCCCGAGGCCCTGCAAAATCCAGAACTGCTTTCTATGACATTCAAGTTCTTTTTTTTTAATCCTATAAATTTATTTATTTTTGGCTGCATTGGGTCTTTGTTGCTGCGCTCAGGCTTTCTCTAATTGTAGCGAGCGGGGGCTACTCTTCATTGTGGTGTGCAGGCTTCTCATTGCGGTGGCTTCTCTTGTTGCAGAGCACAGGCTCTAGGTGTGTGGGCTGCAGTAGTTGCAGCTCGCAGGCTCTAGAGCGCAGGCTCAGTAGTTGTGGCTCGCGGGCTCTAGGGCTCAGGCTCAGTAGTTGTGGCACATGGGTTTAGTTGCTCCACGGCATGTGGGATCTTCCTGGACCAGGGCTCGAACCCGTGTCCCCTGCATTGGCAGGCGGATTCTTAACCACTGCGCCACCAGGGAAGTCCCACTTCTTTCTCTTATATTCCTCTCTTCCCTAACTCTGAGCCCCTTGTCCAGCCAACTCCTACTTATTCTACAATTTCTCAGCTCAGACGTTACATTTTCTAGAAGACCTTCCTAGATATCTTCTCCTCCTGTAAGATAAAGGTCAAATGGAAGAACTTAACTGTATTTTTATTGTCTGTTTACACTGCATAAAAGACATAAGGTTATCAAGGACTGAGACTACATCTTGCTCGGATCTATGGTTCCCAGGGCTAAGACAGGGCATGGCACACAGTTAGTGCTCATTAAACATTTGTTGAATAAATGAACTTACAGATCAATACAATCTATCCCAACTGCAGAATAAACAATTCAAAGAACATGGACACAAAGGACATTTCAAGGTTATTCAGGAAGTGATATAATTTAAATAAAATTATCTAATAGTTCAAAATTACACAGAATTGATACAGCCAAAGTTATTTAAAAATTTACAAAATGCTAAGTTAACCTTTTCATTTGTAAACTTGTTTACTTGTCAAAGAGTTGGTGTCCTTTAAAAAAGAGTGAAAAAATATGTAAAAGTCATCTGGCTGGCCAACTAAGACACATGCTGTGAGCAAAAGGCCTCCCTACTGGAGTCTAGAAGCATCTGTGTTTTCATGGTAAGCCAAGCACGTTATCTCATTTTCTCATCAAAATATAAGACCCTATAAATAGTAGCTGTTTACTTATCACAATAATGCCAAGGGAACATTCCACAACTTTTCTAACACTGACCTTGCCTCTAGGAAACAATGATAAAAGCCCAGCCACAACGGCCACATAGCTATTATGAAATGAAAATACAAAACTGACAGGCAAATTTATATAAGTTTAGTTATCTGAGGTACTAGAATATTTAACTGTCTGAAGGCTATAAAATGTTTTCATTAACAACTTGAAATGTAAAAAATTATTAACTCATTGCTATGCAAAAGAATGAAAATCTCAACAAATCTTTAATGGAAACTTCAGCAGAAGTAATTATTTCATTACTTTGAACCCTCTTGCACTGTTGGTGGGAATGTAAATTGATACAGCCACTATGCAGGTTCCTTAAAACACTAAAAATAAAACTACCATATGACCCAGCAATCCCACTTCTGGGCATATACCCAGAGAAAACCATACTTCAAAAGACACATGCACCCCAATGTTTATTACAGCACTATTTCCAATAGCCAGGACATGGAAGCAACCTAAATGTCCATCAACAGAGGAATGGATAAAGAAGATGTGGTACATATATACAATGGAATATTACTCAACCATAAAAAGGAATGAAATTGGGTCATCTGTGGAGACGTGGATGGACCTAAAGAGTGTCATACAGAGTGAAGTAAGTCACAAAGAGAAAAACAAATATCGTATTAACACATATATGTGGAATCTAGAAAAATGGTATAGATGATCTTTTTTTTCTTTAAATAAATTTATTTATTTATTTTTGGCTGCTTTGGTTCTTCGTTGCTGTGTGCGGCTGTCTCTAGCTGCAGCGAACAGGGGTTACTCTCCGTTGCGGTGCACGGGCTTCTCATTGCGGTGGTTTCTCTTGTTGCGGAGCACGGGCTTTAGGTGCACAGGCTTCAGTAGTTGTGGCACGAGGGCTCCGTAGTTGTGGCTCATGGGCTCTAGAGCACAGGCTCAGTAGTTGTGGCACACGGGCTTAGTTACTCTGTGGCATATGGGATCTTCCCAGACAAGGGCTTGAACCCATGTCCGCTGCACTGGCAGGCGGACTCTTCACTACTGCACCACCAGGGAAGCCCGATACAGATGATCTTATTTGCAAAGTAGAAACAGAGACACAGACATAGAGAACAAACATATGGATACCAAAGGGCAAAGGGGGTTGGGTGGGATGAACTGGAAGATTAGGATTGACATATATACACTATTGATACTATGTATAAAATAGATAACTAATGAGAAACTACTGTTTAGCACAGGGAACTCTACTCAATGCTCTTTGGTGACCTAAATGGGAAGGAAATCCAAAAAAGAGGGGATATATGTGTACATATAGCTGATTCACTTTGCTGTACAGCAGAAACTAATAAAACATTGTAAAGCAACTATACTCCAGTGAAAATTTTAAAAATACTCCTTTCTTTTCCAACTACGTATCTGCATGAGACAACAGATTTAATGCAGATGCAGATGTGTGAGAATTACAGCTGTCTTCTAAGTCAGAGATTTGCAAAAATGTAAAACAGTGCCACTCACTATTTTTTTTTTTTTTGCCTTGGAAACTATAGTTATCTTTTCATAAAGATAGGTTCTTTTTTTTTTTTTTAACATCTTTATTGGAGTATAATTGCTTTACAATGGTGTGTCAGCCTCTGCTTAAAGATAGGTTCTTTATGATAACCTGTAATGGGCTTTAATGTTATTTTTAAATGACTCAATCAATAAATATTAAAAATTTTTAATAATATATAATCCTTATGTCAAAGGGGAAAAAAAAGATATCATTACTAATGTGAGAGCCTTTAAAGTGCAGAAAGAGAGCTGGCTTCTTCCCATCAAAAAAAAAAAATTGGGTGGGTGGGGGTGGGTAACCAGGACTCCTCTAAGCATCACTGCATAGTTTTCAAATTTAAATAACATACTTTCATCCAAAGGTCCACTTTAAAAATTGGATTTTTAAAATATATGCTTTATTGTTTACCAAAGAACTCAGTAGGGCAAAATAAATAGAAAAAACCAAAGTGTGTAGTACCTGATTATAAGACCTCATTACAGATAACTGCAAAACTCATGAATCCATTGGTCTTCTCTGTGGTGCTTCAGGCCTAGGTTACATCTCTCTAGAGACACAAATTCCCCCACAGGAAAGGGAAGTAGGACAGAATATACGAACTTGCCCCAGAGCCAGCTCAGCTAACAAGTCTCACACAATTTTGTGCTTCCTGAAAAATAACATTTAGAACTACACTACACAATAAAGTAACCACTAGACACATACGGTTATTAAAATTAAAACTAATTAAAATTTTAAAATTCAGTTCTTCCGGTGCACTAGTCACATTTCGAGTGCCACATGTGGCTATTAACTGTCACTGAAGAAAGTTTCATTAGATCGTGCTAGTCTAGAGCAGTGTGAGAAAGGCCATCAGTAATCGGTGTCTTCAGGCCTATGGAACCACTCTGCTATAAACTCCTGAAATAATAATTTCTATTAAAATTGTGAAGTCCTGTGGGACTAGAAGTGATGGATAGAAATAAGCTAAATTTGTATGTCCTATAGTAATCTTGCAAAGAGCATGTAGGGATACCCTTCACATGATCCATCTCAAATCAGTAACTATTCATATAGGTGACATCCTTTCGGGCCTTAAAATTCCTTTACAAACTTATATTGAAAAAGAAAAAAAAACTGAGCTCCCATTTTGCTTTTTTGGGAGGAAAAAAAAAACACAAAGGAAAATATAAAAGGCTGACAGCACTAAATAGTGGCAAAGATGTGATGCAGTTTCTTACAAGGTTAACGTGACCCACCAGATCTACCCCTAGGTTTTAAGTAAAGAGAAATGAAAACATACAGCCACACGACGACTGGTACACAAACGGTCACAGCAACTTTATTCATAATAGTCAAAAACTGAAATAACACGAAGATCTACCAACAGTTGAATGGATAAACAAATTGTGGTACAGCCATACAATGGAACACTAACCAGCAATTAAAAAGAAACTACCTACTGATATAGCAACAACATGAGTAAACCTCAAAAACATAATGCCAAGTAAAGCCAGATGCTTGTATAATATAGGATGAACTCTTTTTTGCATCACCTTGTAATTAGATGAAATCTTAGAAGAGGCAAAATTAATCTAGAGTAACAACCACACACACACACACAAAATCAGTGATTGCCTGGGGCCGGGGTGAAATGAACAGCAGAAAAGCATGAAATAATTTTTTGAGATAACAGAAATGTTCTATATCTTGATTGTATTTTATTGTATATAGGTTATACCTCAATAAAGTTGAGAAGTGATGGTCTGATTTTTTTCATGGCTGGGCAATCACCAATAATTCCCATGTAAAGACAGTGTAAATATTCAAACTAGAAAACATAGTTTAGGTACAAGGTACATACACTCATGCAACAAAGACCTAGACCTTGGTACATCTGTACTCAGGTAGGCCTACTGGAAAATAGAGCTAACTAGGTCTGCAGAACAGATTCAGTTCTCTCCCCAACCATCCTCATCCCAGCTGTAGGAATAAACAGAACTAGGAGAATGGCCAGATCTACCTCTAAAGGCCAGTCTAAGGTTGCTGACCACATTGGCCTGCTAGTCCTGGGCACAGGATGTGAAAAGAGGAAGTATAAAACCTACAACTCCTGGCATGAATGTCCCACACTAACCATCAGATTGGCAATTCTTCCTCCTGAGAAAAGTAAGATTGTTTGTTTTCCCTGTAATAATTCTTCCAC
Organism: Physeter macrocephalus; assembly: GCF_002837175.3. Taxonomy (NCBI): domain Eukaryota; kingdom Metazoa; phylum Chordata; class Mammalia; order Artiodactyla; family Physeteridae; genus Physeter; species Physeter macrocephalus. The sequence goes on from NC_041227.1 coordinate 118,926,901, forward strand.
TAAGACGCAAGGGAATTTGATCTAAAGTTCTACTCTCCCTATGGGCAGGAATGGAAACAGGAGGACATAGAAATAAATGCACAACCACGCAAACATACACAAGAGAATTAAATGAAGTATTCTTATTTACTTGATATAGAGTAAATAATAAATCTCAGTTATTATTATGAACATCATAGAGATATTCAATAAAGAATTATTTGTAATAGAAAAAAAAAATCACAATCTAAAGCTAAATAAATGCCGTGAATAGGAGCATGGTTAAAAGTATCACAACTATGCAGCCATTTAAAAGGTCAAGGTACCTCTGTATGTACTGACAAGGGAAATGCCCACAATATAGAACTAAGTTTTAAAAAAGAAATAAAATAGCATGTAGAGTAAGTTTTTAATAAAAAAGATACATACTAAATTAACAGTAGCTACCACTGAGGTGAAACAAGAAGGTATAAATGAAACACCTTCGCTTTTCACAATTCTGAGTGGTTGGAACTGTTTTTTACAATAAATAACCCTTATCTGAGGAAAATAATTTTAAATATAGAGAACTTTTATGTACAAAGTTGTCCTCTACAGGATTACTTTAACGGTGATGAATTAGAAGCAAACTAAAAGTCCTATTTCAAAGTGATGGTTACGAAAACTAAAACATATCCACTTAATTAAATATCATATCCTCATAATATTCAAGTCACAGGATATATGTGTACATGTATATATATACATATACATATATAAATTTTACTTTATAGTTTTATTTTTTTAAGTATAGCAAAGCAATTAAATAAAAACACACCAAAATGTAAAAAACAGGGCTTCCCTGGTGGCGCAGTGGTTGAGAGTCTGCCTGCCGATGCAGGGGACACGGGTTCGTGCCCCGGTCCGGGAAGATCCCACATGCCGCGGAGCGGCTGGGCCCGTGAGCCATGGCCGCTGAGCCTGCGCGTCCGGAGCCTGTGCTCCGCAACGGGAGAGGCCACAACAGTGAGAAGCCCGCGTACCGCAAAAAAAAAAAAAAAGTAAAGAACAATTGTGATTGGACAATGGGACTATGAGTGATTTATTTTCTTCCTTTCTGTATTTTCCAAGTTAAAAAAATATAGATAGCTGCTATTTTACTACCCAAATTAAAATTTTTGTATTAAAGTTAATTGATGGTGTACTTCATTTCAGACCTCTGTTTCTGCATAGACAGTGATGACCTCACACATTAGGAAAATAACTGGAAGGACATGCTTAATAAAAGGACGCTGTCATTATTCATGAAATGTAAGACATGGTCTCATAATTTGCTTATGTGTGTTTTTTCTTCATAATTAAACCATATAGGTTAAATCTAATTCTCTTTGACTACAGTGTGGCAAAGATTTTTGTATATAAATTAAGAAAACATACTTTTTAATAAACTCTGTAAGAAATTACAAAATATGGTCTGAAACACAGAATCTTTTTTTTTCTTTTTTTTTAACATCTTTATTGGAGTATAACTGTTTTACAATGGTGTGTTAGTTTCTGCTTTACAAAAAAGTGAATCAGTTATACAGAATCTTTTGATAGATATACAAAGAGTTAAAATTTTACTTATACTGGGCAGATTAACCAATGACTGAACATCAAAATGAACACCAAATCATAAGCCAGTTAACTAAATCCTTGGCTCTGTGAATAAATAATTTCGTCTCCAAGACTGCATTAACTTGGGAAAGTTCATTAATGCCTCAAAATACATTACTTTAAAATTTGGAGAAGTACCTGGTACAATATTTAGCACATAATAGGCACTCAATAAATATTTGTGGAATTAAAAAATTGGGAAAGAAATATATCTAGAGAGTGATAAGACCCATAAGAAGAAAACTAACAGAAGCACATAAAAGAATATCCAAGTAAATGTAGAGATATATGATGTCATTCTATGCAATGACTCAATACTGTAAGGATATCATCAACTCCAAATTAACCTATAAACTTAATGTAATTATAAGAAAATCCCAATGGGACTTTAGCAAATTCTATCTCAACTGTAACTGGCAAAGT
>NC_041227.1:118929437-118962123 GCF_002837175.3 Physeter macrocephalus
GGACTGGCCCACGGGCAGAGGCCTGACCAGCTCACTGGGCTGTTTCCTGCTTCCTTGCAAGCCCTTATGTGGGGCAGATTACACCCTTCTGAGAAATCTCCCATTTCGGGGTCTCACATGGTAGCAAAAAAGAATGGGGAGTTCTGATGAGTCAGTTCTCACGAGGCCGGGCAAGATGTGGAAGGGAGTGTGGTGACAGCTTACGTGACACAATGCAATGACAGGTTTCACACGGGGACTCCCCGTGGCGAGGTATCCCGTGGGGGTCTCACATGGCAGTGTCTCACGGGGGTGGGGATCACAGGGCAGCTGTTAGGGAAGGTCCCAGGGTGGCATTTCCCTACAGAAGGCCTTACGGTGGAGGGTCGCGTAGTGCGAGCATCCGTGGTGGAGGTCTCTTGGGACAGAAAATGACAGGTGGCAGGAGATGGGAGATGTGCTGGGGAATGTCATGGGAGTGGGTCTCGCGTAGCAACTATTTCATTATTAGGATCCGCTCCAACCGGCTCCCAGCCTGGCACATGGCACTTGGGAAAAAAGGCAGGAATGTGGCCCGGGAAGGGGTGGGGGGTCCAAGCAGTCATCAGCCTGGAAGCCAGAACGTGTCACCTTCTAAGGAGATTGGGAGTTGCCTGTGGTCTGAACTGAGGCCTGGCTTCAGGGCTCTGGGACACCCTCCTTCCTGCCCGCCCCCCGGGGACACCAGGGCCCTGAAATCCAGTAGGGAGGGGTCCAAGGGAGATTCAAATCTGGAGTCTTTTCTTCTTTGCTGGCGGAGGTCGCCCTCTTCCACCCTGTACCCCTCTCAGGCATCGGTAGCTCTAAATATGTTTCCCTGAGTAAATTCTGGTCCTTACTCCAGGGAGCACTGGCTGGAAAAGCCTTGAGCCATTTCCACCGGAGCCCCTCGCCTGCTGCAGGCCTTTCCATGGCTCACACTGACCTTCACATCACATCCCCCCCCACCCCGCTAGCAGGGCCGAAGGAGGTTGGGGAAGCTGCTCGAGTCTCAGTCCCTGCAGTGGCAGAGCGCCACGAGAGAGGCAGAACGGGGGCCCCCACTGCGTGAGTGCCATCGGCCAGCTGGCCTCTCAGGACCCTCTCCTAGTGTGTAAGAGGAAGGGCTGGACCAGCTGATCCCCAAGAGGCCGTCCAGCCTGGGACCTGCCTCTCTGCTGGCAGCAACCACACAAGAGGGAGAGGAGGGGGTGGGAGGTGGGATTGCGGCTGCCTCCCCAGGAGAGGGAGCCCCGGCCTGGCCTCCAGGGCTGCTGGGCTGAGGCCTCCTCTCTAACACTGCCCCTCGGCCCTTCTGCTGAGAGGCTGTTCTCGCACAGCACACCAGTGGGGAAATGAGGCTAAATGGATTTTTAAAGCTCTGCTCAGCTTCCCTGCCAGTGGACCTGAGTCTCGGCAGAGTTGAGCCCTTGGGCAGAGTTGAAGATGCTTCTGATTCCCTCCTAACTGCTAAATGAGGGATAAGCTACCAGAGGGCTGAGGGCTCAGTGGCTGGGGTTTCGGGGACGCCTGGGGGGAGGCACGGAAGCAGGGGAAACCAGTGTGTCTGCCATGGACGGAAGGTGCCTGGGACCAGAGGCTGCTCCAAAGTGTCTTCAAGGAAAGGGACTTGGGGTCAGAGATCTGGTGGGAAGGGGCATGAGGGCAGGGGTGGAAGTTGCTGCCTTAAGAGAGGCAGTATAGGGGCTTCCCTGGTGGCGCAGTGGTTGAGGGTCCGCCTGCCGATGCGGGGGACACGGGTTCGTGCCCCGGTCCGGGAGGATCCCACATGCCGCGGAGCGGCTGGGCCCGTGAGCCACGGCCGCTGAGCCTGCGCGTCCGGAGCCTGTGCTCTGCAACGGGAGAGGCCACAGCAGTGAGAGGCCCGCGTAACGCCAAAAAAAAAAAAAAAAAAGAGAGAGAGAGGCAGTATACTGTAGTGTTACGAGCTCTCCACCCAGACAGCCTGGGTTCAAATCCTGGCACCAGCTGCTACTAGCTTTGTGTGTGAACCTGGATGAGTCCTACGACTTCTCAGCTTCCTTATCTGCAAGATAGGAATGATCCTAACAAGGGTTCCTACCTCAGTGGTTGAGGGGCATTTTCAGCTGACACGTGCAGGGTGCTTGGAGCTCTACCTGGCATGTGGTGTGAGCTGTTATTTTTTATCATTATTGTCTTGGAGCTATATTTCTATAACCTTACATAAGATACAGAACATGTCACTTGTCGCTATCATAGGGGGTACTGGCGGGGATTCCGGGAGGCATCCCCTTGGCTCAAGCTCCCCTTTGAACCCCACAGGTGGGGCAGGAGCCTGGAGTCCTTCCCAGGACGGGTCATCCAGAAGGAGCAGGCTTGCAGGAGGTGATCCTGCAAGAAAACAGGCCCAACAAGCAGCGAGTCGTTGCCAGGGAGGATGCGACTTCCTTGTCTTTAATTGCTGAGCTGAGCAGTCCTCCTGGAGATTCATGGGAAAATGGATATTTTGGGAAATGCTTCCCATTCCTTTGAAGATCAGATGCAGTGGGAGGGAGGCCATTAAGGAGAAGGCCTAGAAGTCCTGGCAGCACCTCATCGGTAAATGAATTAAATAGTGCCTAATGATTAGGTACAATTCTGGGTTCCCAGTCGCTACTGATTACAGGGGTGTTCCTCATCATTCTGGCACTGGGGGCACCTGGAAAGGGCAGTCTTCCAGCCCTGCCCCCAGGTCAAGCGACCATCACCTCCTCCATCTCCTCTCCTGGGATCACAGAGGGAAGAGCAAGGGAGCCAAGAGAGCACCTCACCCAAACCTCCCACCACCCATCCTGCAGGTGGAGAAACTGAGGCCCGGGGAGAGCCAGTGCACAGGGTTCCTTAACCAGGTACAGGTGGAGCTGGGACTAGAACCCAAGACTCCTGGCTTTCACTTACGGCAGGGCTGCCCAATTGAGTTATATGTGCCCAGGCACTAAAGGTTTATTCGGGGCATGTCAAGTCACCTTCGGGGACGAGAGTGGGGGTAGTTCATGGGGAGCGGCCAGGACCGGCTGCAAAGGTAGGCAGGACTGTAGCCAGAGGGTGGACTTGACCATGGGGGCAATGGGGACCCACAGAAGGGCTGACTCCAAGCACGGGTGTGACAGGGTCAGATGAGAAACTAGGGTTGGAGATTGGGGTACCCTGGACCGGGGCAGTGGCATTGGGGATGGAGGGCAGGGAGGGTCAGACATGAGACTCACTTTGGAGGTGAATTGACAGGACCTGGTGCTCTGGTGATGGGACTTGGGGGGGTTCCTCCTGGAAGCAGCGCCCCCCCATGCCCCACCAAGCACCAGCCCTAATGCTGCCTTTCTCCGGGGAGCTCCAGGGCAGGGCACCCAGCCGGGTGAGGGGAACAGGAGGAGGGCTCTGGTTCCCCAGTTCCAGTGCTGCCTCCAAGCCTTGTGACCTTGGGCATTTTTAGCCTCTTTGCCTGCATTTCCAACTAAAATGGGCCCGAGTTAGAGGCTGGCAGGATACACAAACTCTCCTTTAGGTCGTCTGCCCTTCTTCCTACTTGCATTCTCCCCACACCTCCTCCAGGCTTTCTTCTCCTCCTGGGGTCCAGGGTGCGGTTGCAGACACACGAAGCTGCATGGTCTGGCTGTTCCAGCCTCCCGCCCATCCCAACACCCCCCCAGGGCCCTCCCACCCCTCCTTGGCTGTGGCCCCCAACCCGAACCCCATTAATCCAGCTGGTAAAAAAAAGAGAGGGGCAGGAGAAGGAATTTGGGAGTTCTGAGCTGGACAGAGTCTTAAGAAGCCATGTCATCAAGCCTTCTCCATCCTCATCTGAGGGGCCAGAGGGCCATAAGAGAGGAAAATTGTGTCAAAGGTCACAACTGGTGTCTGTGGTCACCCTCTGTCACCTCTTGGGGGGGCTCTGAGCTCAGGCCCACCAGACCCCAAGGGCCCACCCAAGGAACCCCCCACCCTCCCCTCAGACAGCTCAGGGCCCCTGGCCTGCAGCTGTTGCTCTCTTGATAAGCAGGGGCTGTGAGGCATTGACAGGGGAGAGCAAATTAATTCTGAGGGTGACAGGTGACATAGCAAGAAGCTGCAAAGCCTGGAGGTGGAGGCTCAGGGCCCTAGGGGAGCAGGGTGTTTACATGGGGATCAAGTATCTGAACAAACCCTGCCTGGGTCAGTCGTCTCCCACCCCCACCCCACCTGTGGGCCTACATGCAAGGACAAGCCCCTGCCTACGGATCTAAAACTCTGAGTCCCCCATCTCGTGGCTGGAGGGCCCTGGATAGGCCTGGTATCCTCTCTGAGCAAAGTTAGGGCTTTCTGATGATTTCTGCCCTACCTCATGGCTCATGGCACCGTTAACCCCGTTTGTCCACTGCAGAAGAAAGTGTCAGACAGACCCGGATGCCAATTCCAGCTTCACCTCTTACCAGCTGCTGACCTTGGGCAACTTCCCTAACCTCTCTGAGCCTCGGAGGCCTTAGTTACATAACACAGTCACACGTAGCATCTTCCAGAGTATCGTGAGCATCAGCAGTAATGAGCAGAATACCCAGCAGAGCACAGAGCTGCCCGTTGTACCCATGAATGGTATTATTATTATTGTCACTGTCATTATTATTTTCCCCACCTCCAACAAGTCCCAAGCTCTCCCCATCCTGTCCCACCTCCCAGGAGATGCTCTGCCCTCCACGGGCTCCCTTACTTGTGGTGTTGTAGCGGACACCGTAGAAATAGGCAGGGCAGGGTCGAACCACCAGCTGCCCTGCAGGGCTCTGGGGCCAGCAGGTGCCAATGAGGTCCACGGATGCATTGCACTGCAGTCCTGGGGGCAGAGACGGCTGGTGAGGCACAGCAACATCCCCACTCCAGTGTCCCACCCCCTTCCCCACTGGGCCACATTCACAAGCCATCTGGGGACAGGACAGGAGCAATGACCACAGGGCAGAGATGAGCTCCTTTTCTGCAGAGGAGACACCAGGGAAAGGAATCTGAATTTGATGCTATGGCACTAGGGAGACAATGTGGGTTACAGAGCAGAGGAGGAACAGAGATGGCTGGAGGTGGTGTTAAAAGTTGAGATCCTGGGGCTTCCCTGATGGCGCAGTGGTTGAGAGTCTGCCTGCCGATGCAGGGGACACGGGTTCGTGCCCCGGTCCGGGAGGAGTATCCCGCATGCCGCGGAGCGGCTGGGCCCGTGAGCCATGGCCGCTGAGCCTGCGCGTCTGGAGCCTGTGCTCCGCAACGGGAGAGGCCACAACAGTGAGAGGCCCGCGTACCACAAAAAAAAAAAAAAAAAAAAAGTTGAGATCCTGGCTGGCATTTAGAGGCAGGCTGGATGTGCTCCAGGTCCCCTGCTCTGTAGCCTGAGGACACTTCTCTTGGCCCTTTACTTGGACCGCAGCTCTTAGAATTCACAGCCTGGGACTTTCCTGGTGGCACAGTGGTTAAGAATTCGCCTGCCAATGCAGGGGACATGAGTTCAATCCCTGGTCCGGGAAGATCCCACATGCCATGGAGCAACTAAGCCCATGCGCCACAACTACTGAGCCTGCGCTCTAGAGCCCGCATGCCACAACTACTGAAGCCCGCGTGCTCTAGGGCCTGAGTGCCACAACTGCTGAAGCCTGCGCGCCTAGAGCCCGTGCTCTGCAGCAAGAGAAGCCACTGCAATGAGAAGCCCACGCACTGAAACAAAGAGTAGCCCCCGCTCACCGCAACTAGAGAAAGCCTGCGTGCAGCAATGAAGACCCAACGCAGCCAAAATAATAATTATTAAATAAATAAATAAGAAAAAGAAAATACCCACATTTAATATTAAAAAAAAAAAAAAAAAAAAAAAAGAATTCACAGCCTGGAATGGCTCGGAAGAGACCCAGCCAACCCCTGACCCAGTTCCCTCACATGTCTCTGGAACCAAACCACATCTGCTCTGGATCTGCAGGGAGGAACCAGCTAAAGGAAGTTGGCCCACCTTCCAGCTCACCTGATAACCACTTTTACTGAACATTTGTGCTCTGGTCTGTGCTGGGACCTTGGAGAGGACTGACTGAGAAGGGGACCATGGAGAAAAAAGGGAGGGAGACACCACGTGGGGGAGTGGAAAGGAATCAGTAATCTGGAACCCTGGCTTCAGACTGGGCTCTGCTACTAATTTGCTGTGTGATTGTAGGCAAGTCTCTTGCCTTCTCTGGGCCTTAGTGTTTTATCGATAATGAAGTAGTTGGATCTGATCAGAAATTCTTAATCTCAGTCCACTGGAAGCTTTAAGGGTTCATAGAGACTTTGAAATTAAATGAAAAATTTGTTCTATACATGCAGTTGGGAAAGTCACCATGGCTTTCATTAGATTCTCAAAGGGGTCTGTGACTCAGAAAAGGATGTAAACAACTGGACTAGAGAGAGGATGTCAAAATCCCCTTCCAAATGTTTGTCCTTAATTAAGAGCTTTTTGGAGTGGAGCGTGCGTGCGTGCATGCGTGCGTGCGTGTGTGTGTGTGTGTGTTGGAGCAGAGCTGAAACCACAGTAACACTTCTGGGAAGGTGGGGGGCTTTTGGTCTCCAATGGGTGGGGGCTGGGCTGAGGACAGTCCTGGCATCCCTCCTGATGCTGCCCCTTCTTTCTCTGCCTTTCCATGCCCCTCTCCTCTCAAGGCTGGCACGCCAGTCCTGTGGAGACCCAGCGTGTCCATCACGATGGGAGAGGTTAATAACCTGAGACTGGCCATAGAGTGTACAGACAAGCCAGGGAGAGCCACGAGCCAATGAAGGGGTGGCATCTTCAGTCCAGGGCATCAGCAGCTGCCAAGCCCTGGCTGAGGCCTGCCTGCCATCTCCCTCCCAGCTTAGCCTGTGGCCAGTCTCCCAGGAAACAGCATTGGGTTAGACTGGCATCCCTTACTTGCTGGATGCAGGGCAGTACTGAGCAACACTTGTACCAAATTCTGGTTTTTCCTTTCTAACCAAAGCTATTCATAGGATGTGTGTGCAAATCTGGGCTCAAGGGGCAAAGGCTTCGAGCCTGAGTGGTTTAATTGAAAGAGAAAAAGAAATCTGGATTGGGGCTTAATGGACACGAGGAGATGGCCAGCTAGGCAGCAGGGGGGGGGCAAGCCCTGGCGCTGTGCCACAGTGGAGCCGCCACGAATGACATCACAGAGAGGTGATGGGGGAAGGGGAGTGAGGAAATCAGGTTGAGATTTTAATCTGCCAGTGGGTCTTGCCAATCGTGCTGAGCCTGGAGGAGGGGAGAAGTGGAGGCATGAGGCTGTCAGGAGGGAGGGATAGTATTATGGACTGTGCTCTGCTTCTCCAAAGGCCTTCTTCATGTATTTTGTTTGCTCCTCATTCACCCTGCAATGTCATTATTCCCTTTTTTTTTTTAATTGACAGATTCGTTATTCCCTTTTTACAGATGAGGGAACTGAGGCCCAGGGAAGTAAGTGACCTGCCCAGGGTCATGAGTCAATGAGTGAAAGAACTAAGACTCATAACGAGGTGTTTGGGACTCTAAATCGAGTGTTCTTTCTATTACAGCACATTGCTTGCCAATAAAGGGAGGAGAACAGTCAAAGAGGCAGCAGGGAAAGGAGCAGTATTTATTGAGGGCTGACTGTGTGCCAGGCACCTGCCAGGTGCTTTACATATACCATCTGACTTAATAACCTTCCTCAGTAGGTTGTTCATTCACTCACTCGTTCACATTATCTCCTGAGCTCGACACTGGGAGCATTAAATGGAATGTCACAAGTGGTACCTGGAACTTGCCTAAGGCCCACTCTCAGTGTAGCATCTGCCCTCCCTCCCTGCCCTCTTTTCCCCTGCCCTGGAAAGTTCCCCAGAGTCCCTTCTGAAAAGAACAGAGGGCAGGGCAGGACTGGGCACCAACCACAGCCAAGACCAGGCCAGAGCCAAGGCAGGGACCGGCTGCTGAGCCGATGGCCCTCCTGGTCTCAAGGACCAGGTACCAGCCAATGCCCAGAGGCCTGACCCCACCCACGGCTGGTCGGGGATATGCAGGTGGGAATGGGCAGGGTAGAGCTTTCTGCCTCTAGTCCGTGGTACAGATTAGGATTCCATACCACCTACTATAGGTCTCACACCATCTGCCAATGTGGGTGCTAATTCTCCCTGTTTTACAGATAGGAAAACTGAGGCCGAGCAAATTGCTCATCCTTAGTTGCACAGACACTAAGAGGCAGAAGTGGGTTTTGACGCCTGCCCAGGGCTCTTCCCACTGCACCACAGTGGTCCCCAGTCTGGGCAACTGGCCTTCTCAGCATTTGGATGCACTGGTCTCTGTGCCCTGGGCTCCTCCGGTAGTGCCTCCCTCTCTCCCTCCCTCCCGTCCCTCGAAGCTCACAGAAGGCTGCGTGGAGGTGGTGCGGGGGAACACTGCATCAGACATGACCTTTACATGAAGAGCCCAGAAAATCCTGAAGGGAATGGAAGTCTTGGTGTGAGACGGGAAGGGAGAGAGAGTCTGCAAGAATGGAGAAGAGAAACTAAATGCCAGCGGTCAGGGGACGACGTTGCCCCTCTCTCCGAAAGAAAAGGCCCGCGCGCGCTGGCCTGGGCTCCAGAGACTGGGTGGGCGGGGTCCGAGGGAGGGAAGAGCCAAGCAGGGGTGTGGCCAGAGGCACAGGGCCAATCAGGAGCGGCGACCGGGCTACGACGCGCAAATACAGGCTAGAAAGTTCTAAGCGGAATTGGCCTCTTGGTTTTAGGGAGTAGACGGACAAGAGAGAGGTAGGGAGGGAAAAGAGGAGGAAAGGAAGGGTGGAGGAAGAGGAGCAGGGATCCAGAAGTCGAGGGAAGGGAGGGGGCTGCAGTCTCCGAAGGGGAAGGGTGTACAGGATTTGGGGGGTCGGGGGAAACAACCTTTGTTGAACACTACTCTGTACCAGGCAATGTGAAGGGCACTTGATGAAATTCATGCCACCCATTCAATCCACTCCATCACTCTTTGAGGAGAAGAAAAGCAGGGAGGGGACAAGGGGAGAAGGAGAGAGGGGGAGAGAGAGGAGACAGAAGACAAAAGACACTGAGAATAAAACAGGGAGAAGCAGACAGAAAGCCAGGAGAACAGGTACAGAGAAAAATAATTTCAGAGGTGCTGTGGGTGGGGAGGGACTGGATTTCCTAGTTGGGAAGGGGAGAAGGAAGGAAAGGAAGTCCTGGTGTCACTCAGCATGGGGGCTATAAGGACCTAGAGGTCAGGGCTGTTGGACTGTGATTCTCCAGGTCCCACTGATACAAATGTGCAGTCTCTCCTGCTCTCCTGGGGGATATGTTCCCCCTTGGGTAGCATAGTTCTGGGCTGAGGAGCAGTCTGGACCAGAGTAAACCAGCCGTGCAAATAGCCAGGTAGACTTACCAGCCAGCAGCACGAAGCCTGAGTTACTATTAGGACCCACCTCCTCCCCATGCAGACCCGTCACCAGGACCCCCTCCTGGTCAGTGAAGTAATAGGTGGGGAGAAATAAAGACTTTGCTCTTTATTCAACAAGTTTTACTGACCACCTAAGAAATGTTTTAGGAGCTGAGGATACAGTGCCTGTTCTAGGAGCTGGGGATACAGTAATGGATAAAATAAATGCCCTGCTGTCAGAAATAGAGACACAGATGTAGAGAACAAACGTACGGACACCAAGGGGGGAAAGTGGGGGGTGGTGGTAGGATGAATTGGGAGATTGGGATTGACGTATATACACTAATATGTCTAAAATAGATAACTAATAGGAAGCTGCTATATAAAAAAAAAAATGCCCTGCTGTCAGTCTACGGGGTTGGGGGTTGGGGTTGTGTGTGCAGACAGACAGACGTACCTGTTAAGCAGTGAGAGGTGCTATGGAGAAAAAACAAGCAGGGTAAGGAGATAAAGACTGACAGGAGTGCTATTTTAATTTGGTCCTAATATTTAGGCAGAGACCCAATGGAAGTGAGAGAGGTAACTGTGTGCCTACCTGGAGGAAGAGGGTTCTAGAGGGAACAGCAGCTACAAAGGCCCTCAGGCAGGTGTGTGCTCAGTGTATCTGAGGTATTAACATTCCTGTCACTTGGTGGCTCACCCCCTCACTCATGGGGCAGCTAGATCCCTTCAGAGTTTCTTCTGGGGCTGGGGTGGGTGGAGCCAAAAGTAACTCATAAAACTGGTCCTGTGTCTTCCTCCTTCCCCACACATGCACAAAGCAGATGCATGGGGGCCAACACTCCAGTTGTTCATGGGAGCACTGTGGTCAGCCTGCCCCAGATCCCTGCGAATGGATGGAAGAGAAGAGAGGAACAGTATGAAGGGCTCCCACCTGCCTCTGAAAAACACCTGCTGAGTCAGAGTCCTGGGGGGAACTGCTTTAATGAACAGAAGAGAACCCTTCGAAGGTAGCCTATTTAAAACCTGTGCACAGTTGGGCACTGGTTTCTTCCCCCAAATAGATTATATAGTTCCCTTCCCATCATGCTCAGGGTCCAAATGCACTCAGCAGATCTTTCCATAGTAGATAACTTCCAAGGAAGGTTGGAACCTGGTTCCTGTCCCCAGTTATGGTGGGTCTCCCATCAGGGGCTTCTGAATGAACTAGGGTAGGTGGGCACGTGGCAGCAGCCCTGCAGCTGGGAAGCCCATCCCCCTGTTTGGTTTAAGCCCAGGAGGGAGGGGCAGCCAAGTGGCCCAAAGGCAGTCTCTGAAACACACATGCTTACTCATTCCAGGAAGGTGCTGCTGGGATGAATGGGCAGGGGCTCTGCCTGTGTCACCACCTGGCATGGAGTCCTGCTCTTTGCTCAGCCACTTTGTCATTGGACTGTCTTCTCCTTGGCTGGGCAGAATAGAAAGATGCCTTTGTAGGGTGTGTGATTCATCAGGACATGTGGGTGGGAGCCTCCTGTCCTGTGGGTCTATGGGCTCTTCAGTTTTGGACCTAGTACAGTGTCAGGCACACAGGAGGTTCTGAGGAATACTGGGAGCTGTGTGTAAACCCAGTATAGGTATGGGAAACGGCAGGGGCGTCTCTGCACCCCTGGAGGACTGACCATAGTGGGCCCCGGGTACTGCGACTTTCTAGGTGACCACATACATGGTGGCGCGAAAGTCCAGAATCAGGACATTTGATTCGAATCTTGGGGCTACTGCTTGGTAACCATGTGTACTTGAGCAAATTACATAACGTCTCTGAGCTGTAGGTTTCTCTTCTGTAAGATGATGATAAAAATAATTCCTAACAGTATTGTTTGATGACTGAATGAGATTGAAGCACTTAGAATGGTGTCTAACATACAATAGGCACTAAGTAAACATTAGTTGTTATTATTAGTTATTACATTCATTATTATTATCATTCATGACCTTAAGACGGGATGACCCTGGGTCCTTGTCAGTGCTATGATTCCATTTATCTCTGATGTCATGGGTCAGTAATTCTGTTACTTTCTGGCATCGTCATATTCCTGCCATGATTTTATGAGTTGTCAAGTCTGTGATATGCCACATGATGGAGCCTCAGCCCTGGGGACCCACCTTCTCCCTGCTCCTGGCATGTGAGAGGCCCCCCAAAGGCCCCAGCTCAGTGCCAGCCACCCCGGCCAGACGCCCATCCATCTGTCTCAGTCCCTCCACCCCACCCTCACCATCTGTCTCTACCAGTGCCCATCAGTCTGGGTAGGTCTTAGCATCAGAAGACAAATAGCCCATTTTCAGAGGCTTCTGTGGAAGGTGATGGATTGTGTGCCCTGAAGCCAGGCAGGCTGGGCTGGGCTGGGGGTAGGGGCACAGAGTACAAATCATCGGGTAATGAACGACATTCATCACGGCCTGCTGCCTCCAAGGACAGGTGACACCTTCGTGGGCTCAGGGACGTCACTGCGCAGGAGCACAGAAAGCAAGTTAGTGGAGACTGACCTGGCCGCCGTGCAAGGGGCTGGGATCGGGGGGAGCTTCTTCTCAGGCCAGGCCTCCGAGCAGGTCTCTTCCCTCCCAGTCTTTCTCCAGACTCTTGCTCAAGAACTTTCCGTTCCTCATGGCCCAGCTTAGCCAACCTTGCAGCCAGATGCTCTGGGCTCCCAGTACCTCCCCAGGCTTACTGCTCTCCCTCCTGACCCCTCCCCTGTTCTTCCACCAAACCCACCTGCTAGTCCTCAGTCAACTCTAGCTTCGGCTCAGAGCATTGGCTCTTCTCTGCCAGTCCCTGCTCAGAGTCTCTCAGGGACTCACCTTGAAACCTCTTCCTTCAGGAAGCCTTCCTGGATTCACACCACCCCAATCTAACCTCCCTGCCACCTCCATTGTAGTGAGCAATTCATGGCAAGTGCCTGCCCCTCATTCCAGCTACACAGTAAGCACTTTTAAAAGCCTGCTGTTACCAACAATAATAAATAATACTCAGTAGTGGTATGGCCCTCTACAGTTTGTGAAATATTGCCATTAAACATAGTGCAGTTAATCATAACAGATCCTTGAGGCAGGTGTCAGCCCTCCCACCCTACTCTATAACTGCAAAGTGAGGCTCAAGGGAGTCAAAGGCACGCTCAGCCCTGTGGCTATCAGGGGGGGCCCCTAGGGCAGACAGGACTTGACTGAGCGCCCCCGTGAGCATGGGAACCCAGTCAGTGCTCCAGGTCTGGTGCTTATTCTCTCGCCCCCCCCAACCCCCACCCTACTGAGGGAACAGCAGGCCAGGGGGCAGCTGCCTGGAGCTGTGGAAGCCTCCTCTCCCCGCAGGCCCAGGTTCAGAAACTCCCTGCTTCCCTGCTAGCACGTGGTGGCCATTTCTCCAACAGCGCGGGCCTTGCGCCTCATAGCACACGTGTGCTTATGAACTTGACTCCCATACCAGACTGTGAGCTCCTCTTTGTTCTCCCAGGGAACATGGGGCCCGGCGCACAGTAGGTGCTCAGTTAATGAGTTGGATTGAATCAAGGAGAGAGACCTGCAGGGGAAAATGAATCACCAAAGAACAAGCCTCCCAAAGACCCTCAGGTGCACCTCTCCACCTTTGCTGGGCAGCAGCATCCCCAGGACCCTGGTTAAAGGGACCAGGATGAGGGTGCAAGGACCACACCCCAAATTAGAAAAGGCATGGCCTCAGGAGCCCAAAAACCGAATTCTCCCATGCCTCAGTTTCCTCATCTGTACAAATATCGCATCTTAAACTCTCGTGAGGATGAAATAAGATTATTACACAGAAGCACTTTGTCAAAGGTGAAGTTATACAAGTATTAGTCATATTTGCCGTTAAGCAGTATTTTCTATCGAGGAGGGGTAGAGCACGGTGGTCAAGGACGTATCTGGGAGCCAGGCTTCCTGGGCTCAAATCAGCTCCAGCACTTACAGTTCTGCTCTGTGCCTCAGTTTCCTTATGTGTAAAAGGAGGATAACAGCACCTGCCTCAGGAGGTCGTCGTAAAAACTGGGTGAATATACAGGTGGTCGCCGACTTACGATGGTTCGACTTTAATGATTTTTCGACTGTACGATGGCTTGACAGCAATATGCATTCTGTACAAACCACGCTTCAGATTTTGAACTTCGACCTTTTCCCAGGCTAGTAACATGTGGCCCAATCCTCTCTCGTGATGCTGGGCCGTGGCAGCCACGCGATCGTGGGACTGAACAGCTGACACACTGACAGCCGCTCTGTACCGAGACGACCATTGCGTTTTTCGCTTTCAGTACACTCTTCAGTAAATGACAAGAGATAGTCAACGCTGTTATAAAATAGGCTTTGTGTTAGATGATTTTGCCCGACTGTAGCTGATGTATTAAGTGTTCTGAGCATTTCAAAGTAGGCTAGTCTACGCTATGCTGATCGGTAGGTTAGGTGTATTCAGTGAATTTTTGACTTACGATATTTTCAACTTATGATAAGTTTATCTGGACGTAACCCCATTGTAAGTCAAGGAAGAGCTGTATCTCAGATACCTCGGACAGTGCCCCACACAGAGCGCCCTACATATTATGCTTCAGGCATCTTTAGCAGCAGCAAACAGCGGCCTTTCTTCCTCACTGACGCCTGAGTCACAGCCCAGCCCTGCGCTCTGTTGGTTCTCACAGCTGCAAGGGCTGGGGCGACTTCCCCTGTTGTCCACCCCACAGCAGGGAGGATAACTGCTTGGCACCTTTGCCCCAAGCCCCTCTGTGCCCCTGGCTGATGCTGTCACCTAATCGCAGCTCTCTTTCCCACCACACTTACACCCAACTTCAGGATCCTGCTCCACACAGCACTCCGTGGATAGATGATGGATTGCTTGGAGCCCCAGAGGGGAAATCTCTCTGCTGTTCCTGCCCCAGGGCATGGCGCTGTGTGCAGGCTCTGGGAGCCCTGGGGGTGGGGCGGTGGGGACCTGGAATCTTGCAGGAGGCAGATGGGGGTACTCACCAGAGATGTTGCCGGCCAGGGACAAGCTCTTGCAGTGCTGGTCCTGGAGGGAGGCGGAGATGGAGTGCAGCCCCAGGAGGAGAAGGGCCTGTGGGCACGGGGAGGTGAGGGACACAGTTAGACTGTGCCGTGAGCAGTCTGGCCTGGAGCTTCCTGCTGCCTCCTCTTGTCCCCTTCCTACACGTCTCATCCCAGACACACACCCCTCCCCCACCGGCCCAGCCTCCCTGCCCTCCTCCTCCGTGTCCTCTCTGCCTACGAGGTCTGGGGCTGCCCTGCTCTCTGAGGGGCCTGAAAGGGAGGCAGGTGACAGCAGGAGCCCAGGTTCCCAGGACAGAGGGGAACTTTTCCCTGAGGGCTGGGGGCCTCCAGAGAGGCTCTGCCTGAGCAAGCCACCTCCATCCTCACGGGGTCTCAAGGGTGGCACAGGCGTGTCCCGACACACCCACACCCACACCCTCCCACCTGCCGCCCCGAGCACCCCCCCCCCCCGCCGCATGGGCTCACAGAAGACCCCCATTAGTGAGCCTCCCTCCCTCCCCAGCTGCAGGAGCTCAGGACCTGTGGTTTAATGAGCTGCCTCCCGGGCCCTCATCCCCGCCCAGCTAATTACTGGTCACTACAAATTGTGCCTCACCATTTACCAAGTCATTTTATATCCGCGATGGTACTTCATTCTCTGTGGGGCTGGCTGGCGTCCCTGATGAGGAAGCTGAGGCCCAGAGAGGTGAAGGGATAAATGTGTCTGGAAAGATGCCTGCCCTGATCCAGGGAGAATCTTTGCCTCTTACCCTCCCTGGGGACTCTGGGTCACTCTGATTCCAAAATTTCAGCCCACCTGGGGAGAGTGGCATGGGTCTTACACCTAGAGGCTGCCCCCTTCTTCAACTAACACCCGCACGTAATCATTGTGTCCCCTCCCTTAAGGTCAACACCTTCCCTGTGGATTTAGAGTCAAAAGAGACCTGGCATCCAGCCCCAGTTTCACTGTGTTGCCATGGGCAGGTTACTTGACCTCTCTGTGCCTCGATTTCCTCACCTGTAAAGACGGGTGTAATAGCCACCCCACCACCACTCCGCCAGGCTTACAGGACGCAGTGTATGTAGAAGTCCTCTGTAAGCAGCACAGCTTGATCCAAGACGGGAGGGATTTTGTTTTGTTCATTGCATTCTAATTTGCTGAATATATTACATTGTGTTTCAGGTCTCCAACAGGCACTCAATAGGTCACGCTGATTGATTTGAACTTGGTGATTCTTATTTAGTCACGGGTTGGAGGCGAGGTGATTGTTTCCCTTGGGATTTGATTTGTGAAGGGCTAAGGAGCATGTGGGGGGTTGGGGTAGTGGAGGATTGTAACCAGCCCCCCCTCCAGTAGTCAGGACATGAGAGCCCAAGGACCAGCAGAGCCCTGTCTCCCTGACCTCATGGGAGGCTGCTCTCCACATCACCACCCCTGTTCCTCTGCTCTTCCTTCCTGGGGTCCCCTCCCCGGGACCGTCTCCTCTCCTCCCCGCCACGCCCCAACCTGCCACGGTGTCTCAGCACCAGCCCATTGCCAAACAGTTCTGCAAAATTCACTGCAGAACTTCAGGCAGGGACACTTCGATCTGGAAGCAGCCTTAGCCATTTCACAGGGGAAAATGAGCTCGTGAGAGAAGTAGGGACTTGTCCGAGGCTCAGGTGAGCAAGTTTCTAATTTAGAGTAGAGCCAGGGTGGTGGCCAACACGAGCAGCACAATTCGCAGCCCTCATTTGCAGACCTCACTCGCAGGGCCAGGACTAGGGTGAGGAGACCAAGGCATTCACCTCCAGTGCAAAATTTAAGCGGGGGGCACCAGAAAACTTAGTAGTCAAGATACATAATATTTTAATGCAATATTTTTTTAAACTCTAAATTAATGCAAAAAATTCCATGATGAGCAACATATCAAAAGCTTTTTTTTTAAAAAGCCAGGATCGCTAACAGTGCTGGGCCATACTGGAGCCTCGGGTAAAAGGAAAAATCAGTAATAATATTAAAATATGATTTATCTTGATACTGCACTTGGGGGCAGCACTTTAAATTCCATGCTTGAGAAAAATGCCTCACTTGCCTCACCCAAGTCCTGGCCTTGTTGCTCCCGTACCTTCTTCCCAAACTGGCCTCCACCCTGCGCCCCAGACCCTCACGACCTGTGCCACCCACCTGCCCACTCCCGCCGTCTGATGACAAAGACAGACCCTGCTCCCCGCTCTCCCACCCAAGATGGAATCGAATGCTCCCCACTCCTGGTCAGGACCTGTTGCACCCACACCTCCTGTAGGAAGCCCCCCTTGACCCTGATGATCCCCCCACGTTGTACCCTCAGTGCTGTGCCTGAGTCCGCAGTGGGTTTGTTTATCCCCTCGCTGGCACACTCCTCCTGTCACATCATAGGGGTCTTTCTGCTCTTACTGGGCCAAGCTCCAGGCTCCGAGCCCCCCACCCCCCCCGGCCCTCTACCCCCATCCCGTGCCCAGCGCTTGGCCTCAGCCAACGGCGCTGGGGTCAGCTAACTCGCTCCCGGGACTCGGGAGTGATTAGAACAAACCCATTCATCTCTCTGGCCCCAAGGAACTTCCAACACTTTATAAATCACTAATTAAACTTCACTGTCCCCAGAGAGATGGCGAAATATGTTTACCCTCCTTTTCCACTTCAAAACGCAGAAGCGGAGAGAGGAGGAAGCCACCAGGCCCGCCAGTGGCTCTTGCATCCCGAGCGGAGAGCTGTGTCCTCGCTGACAGACCTGCTGCTCGGCTCAGCACAGTCAGCAGGGACCCAGCTCGGAGCTGTCCCCAGAGAGGGCCGCTCAGCTGGGATGGCCAGAGGCCTCTTCTAGAAGGGGACTAGAGACCCCCCACCCCCGCCTTGTCACCCACCCCTGCCTCTGCCACCTCCCAACACAGACACACGTGTACACACACAGCATGGAAATGGGGCTCCCAGAGGCAGCTCAGCCGCAGGCAAATTAAAGGAACCGGTAACACCCTACGTGAAAATGTCAGCCCTGCTGCCTGGCATTCCATCGCTATCCTTCTAAGCCTGAAGCTGTGCTTTGTGTTTCGGTCTTTCACATCCTCCTTGAAAGCACACCACGTTTTATTCACAATGAATTACTTATTGCTTCCCCAGCACGTGGGGTCCTCCTGGGGTCTGCACACTTTTGCCCCCTCCTCACCTGGCCCACCTGGTGAAGAAGTCTGCAGTCCTCAAACGCCAGGTCCAGAGCCCCTCCCCATGGCAGCACCTTCACCCACCCTCCAAGGCAAAGCAACTCGGTCCCCCGTCAATGTGCCCAGGTCCCCTGCGTACATGCACTAGACCCTGGCAATCAGAGAACTCAGACTAGTCCCAATGCATGGAATTGCCTCAGTACAATGCACTTATGCCCCAGGGTTCTAATTGGATGGCAAATATACCAGCCAGAAGGTCTTAGCCTCGCATCTGAACGTCCTGGGGTTCACAGAGGAGCAGGGCGAGTCCAGATTCATCATGAATCCAAAGCAAATGCCACGGGATGAAGCCTGTCCTTGGCTGACTAACGGTAACCCTGACCCTTATCTCTCCTTGGATGTGCTGGTTCACAAAGTCATTAAAAAAAAAAATGCCCTGCTGTCAGTCTACGGGGTTGGGGGTTGGGGTTGTGTGTGCAGACAGACAGACGTACCTGTTAAGCAGTGAGAGGTGCTATGGAGAAAAAACAAGCAGGGTAAGGAGATAAAGACTGACAGGAGTGCTATTTTAATTTGGTCCTAATATTTAGGCAGAGACCCAATGGAAGTGAGAGAGGTAACTGTGTGCCTACCTGGAGGAAGAGGGTTCTAGAGGGAACAGCAGCTACAAAGGCCCTCAGGCAGGTGTGTGCTCAGTGTATCTGAGGTATTAACATTCCTGTCACTTGGTGGCTCACCCCCTCACTCATGGGGCAGCTAGATCCCTTCAGAGTTTCTTCTGGGGCTGGGGTGGGTGGAGCCAAAAGTAACTCATAAAACTGGTCCTGTGTCTTCCTCCTTCCCCACACATGCACAAAGCAGATGCATGGGGGCCAACACTCCAGTTGTTCATGGGAGCACTGTGGTCAGCCTGCCCCAGATCCCTGCGAATGGATGGAAGAGAAGAGAGGAACAGTATGAAGGGCTCCCACCTGCCTCTGAAAAACACCTGCTGAGTCAGAGTCCTGGGGGGAACTGCTTTAATGAACAGAAGAGAACCCTTCGAAGGTAGCCTATTTAAAACCTGTGCACAGTTGGGCACTGGTTTCTTCCCCCAAATAGATTATATAGTTCCCTTCCCATCATGCTCAGGGTCCAAATGCACTCAGCAGATCTTTCCATAGTAGATAACTTCCAAGGAAGGTTGGAACCTGGTTCCTGTCCCCAGTTATGTTGCGTCTCCCATCGGGCGCTTCTGAATGAACTAGGGTAGGTGGGCACGTGGCAGCAGCCCTGCAGCTGGGAAGCCCATCCCCCTGTTTGGTTTAAGCCCAGGAGGGAGGGGCAGCCAAGTGGCCCAAAGGCAGTCTCTGAAACACACATGCTTACTCATTCCAGGAAGGTGCTGCTGGGATGAATGGGCAGGGGCTCTGCCTGTGTCACCACCTGGCATGGAGAGGCCAGGCAGAGAGTCCTGCTCTTTGCTCAGCCACTTTGTCATTGGACTGTCTTCTCCTTGGCTGGGCAGAATAGAAAGATGCCTTTGTAGGGTGTGTGATTCATCAGGACATGTGGGTGGGAGCCTCCTGTCCTGTGGGTCTATGGGCTCTTCAGTTTTGGACCTAGTACAGTGTCAGGCACACAGGAGGTTCTGAGGAATACTGGGAGCTGTGTGTAAACCCAGTATAGGTATGGGAAACGGCAGGGGCGTCTCTGCACCCCTGGAGGACTGACCATAGTGGGCCCCGGGTACTGCGACTTTCTAGGTGACCACATACATGGTGGCGCGAAAGTCCAGAATCAGGACATTTGATTCGAATCTTGGGGCTACTGCTTGGTAACCATGTGTACTTGAGCAAATTACGTAACGTCTCTGAGCTGTAGGTTTCTCTTCTGTAAGATGATGATAAAAATAATTCCTAACAGTATTGTTTGATGACTGAATGAGATTGAAGCACTTAGAATGGTGTCTAACATACAATAGGCACTAAGTAAACATTAGTTGTTATTATTAGTTATTACATTCATTATTATTATCATTCATGACCTTAAGACGGGATGACCCTGGGTCCTTGTCAGTGCTATGATTCCATTTATCTCTGATGTCATGGGTCAGTAATTCTGTTACTTTCTGGCATCGTCATATTCCTGCCATGATTTTATGAGTTGTCAAGTCTGTGATATGCCACATGATGGAGCCTCAGCCCTGGGGACCCACCTTCTCCCTGCTCCTGGCATGTGAGAGGCCCCCCAAAGGCCCCAGCTCAGTGCCAGCCACCCCGGCCAGACGCCCATCCATCTGTCTCAGTCCCTCCACCCCACCCTCACCATCTGTCTCTACCAGTGCCCATCAGTCTGGGTAGGTCTTAGCATCAGAAGACAAATAGCCCATTTTCAGAGGCTTCTGTGGAAGGTGATGGATTGTGTGCCCTGAAGCCAGGCAGGCTGGGCTGGGCTGGGGGTAGGGGCACAGAGTACAAATCATCGGGTAATGAACGACATTCATCACGGCCTGCTGCCTCCAAGGACAGGTGACACCTTCGTGGGCTCAGGGACGTCACTGCGCAGGAGCACAGAAAGCAAGTTAGTGGAGACTGACCTGGCCGCCGTGCAAGGGGCTGGGATCGGGGGGAGCTTCTTCTCAGGCCAGGCCTCCGAGCAGGTCTCTTCCCTCCCAGTCTTTCTCCAGACTCTTGCTCAAGAACTTTCCGTTCCTCATGGCCCAGCTTAGCCAACCTTGCAGCCAGATGCTCTGGGCTCCCAGTACCTCCCCAGGCTTACTGCTCTCCCTCCTGACCCCTCCCCTGTTCTTCCACCAAACCCACCTGCTAGTCCTCAGCCAACTCTAGCTTCGGCTCAGAGCATTGGCTCTTCTCTGCCAGTCCCTGCTCAGAGTCTCTCAGGGACTCACCTTGAAACCTCTTCCTTCAGGAAGCCTTCCTGGATTCACACCACCCCAATCTAACCTCCCTGCCACCTCCATTGTAGTGAGCAATTCATGGCAAGTGCCTGCCCCTCATTCCAGCTACACAGTAAGCACTTTTAAAAGCCTGCTGTTACCAACAATAATAAATAATACTCAGTAGTGGTATGGCCCTCTACAGTTTGTGAAATATTGCCATTAAACATAGTGCAGTTAATCATAACAGATCCTTGAGGCAGGTGTCAGCCCTCCCACCCTACTCTATAACTGCAAAGTGAGGCTCAAGGGAGTCAAAGGCACGCTCAGCCCTGTGGCTATCAGGGGGGGCCCCTAGGGCAGACAGGACTTGACTGAGCGCCCCCGTGAGCATGGGAACCCAGTCAGTGCTCCAGGTCTGGTGCTTATTCTCTCGCCCCCCCCAACCCCCACCCTACTGAGGGAACAGCAGGCCAGGGGGCAGCTGCCTGGAGCTGTGGAAGCCTCCTCTCCCCGCAGGCCCAGGTTCAGAAACTCCCTGCTTCCCTGCTAGCACGTGGTGGCCATTTCTCCAACAGCGCGGGCCTTGCGCCTCATAGCACACGTGTGCTTATGAACTTGACTCCCATACCAGACTGTGAGCTCCTCTTTGTTCTCCCAGGGAACATGGGGCCCGGCGCACAGTAGGTGCTCAGTTAATGAGTTGGATTGAATCAAGGAGAGAGACCTGCAGGGGAAAATGAATCACCAAAGAACAAGCCTCCCAAAGACCCTCAGGTGCACCTCTCCACCTTTGCTGGGCAGCAGCATCCCCAGGACCCTGGTTAAAGGGACCAGGATGAGGGTGCAAGGACCACACCCCAAATTAGAAAAGGCATGGCCTCAGGAGCC
This sequence comes from Physeter macrocephalus, assembly GCF_002837175.3. Lineage (NCBI taxonomy): Eukaryota > Metazoa > Chordata > Mammalia > Artiodactyla > Physeteridae > Physeter > Physeter macrocephalus. The sequence continues at coordinate 118,950,770 of NC_041227.1, forward strand.
CAAAAACCGAATTCTCCCATGCCTCAGTTTCCTCATCTGTACAAATATCGCATCTTAAACTCTCGTGAGGATGAAATAAGATTATTACACAGAAGCACTTTGTCAAAGGTGAAGTTATACAAGTATTAGTCATATTTGCCGTTAAGCAGTATTTTCTATCGAGGAGGGGTAGAGCACGGTGGTCAAGGACGTATCTGGGAGCCAGGCTTCCTGGGCTCAAATCAGCTCCAGCACTTACAGTTCTGCTCTGTGCCTCAGTTTCCTTATGTGTAAAAGGAGGATAACAGCACCTGCCTCAGGAGGTCGTTGTAAAAACTGGGTGAATATACAGGTGGTCGCCGACTTACGATGGTTCGACTTTAATGATTTTTCGACTGTACGATGGCTTGACAGCAATATGCATTCTGTACAAACCACGCTTCAGATTTTGAACTTCGACCTTTTCCCAGGCTAGTAACATGTGGCCCAATCCTCTCTCGTGATGCTGGGCCGTGGCAGCCACGCGATCGTGGGACTGAACAGCTGACACACTGACAGCCGCTCTGTACCGAGACGACCATTGCGTTTTTCGCTTTCAGTACACTCTTCAGTAAATGACAAGAGATAGTCAACGCTGTTATAAAATAGGCTTTGTGTTAGATGATTTTGCCCGACTGTAGCTGATGTATTAAGTGTTCTGAGCATTTCAAAGTAGGCTAGTCTACGCTATGCTGATCGGTAGGTTAGGTGTATTCAGTGAATTTTTGACTTACGATATTTTCAACTTATGATAAGTTTATCTGGACGTAACCCCATTGTAAGTCAAGGAAGAGCTGTATCTCAGATACCTCGGACAGTGCCCCACACAGAGCGCCCTACATATTATGCTTCAGGCATCTTTAGCAGCAGCAAACAGCGGCCTTTCTTCCTCACTGACGCCTGAGTCACAGCCCAGCCCTGCGCTCTGTTGGTTCTCACAGCTGCAAGGGCTGGGGCGACTTCCCCTGTTGTCCACCCCACAGCAGGGAGGATAACTGCTTGGCACCTTTGCCCCAAGCCCCTCTGTGCCCCTGGCTGATGCTGTCACCTAATCGCAGCTCTCTTTCCCACCACACTTACACCCAACTTCAGGATCCTGCTCCACACAGCACTCCGTGGATAGATGATGGATTGCTTGGAGCCCCAGAGGGGAAATCTCTCTGCTGTTCCTGCCCCAGGGCATGGCGCTGTGTGCAGGCTCTGGGAGCCCTGGGGGTGGGGCGGTGGGGACCTGGAATCTTGCAGGAGGCAGATGGGGGTACTCACCAGAGATGTTGCCGGCCAGGGACAAGCTCTTGCAGTGCTGGTCCTGGAGGGAGGCGGAGATGGAGTGCAGCCCCAGGAGGAGAAGGGCCTGTGGGCACGGGGAGGTGAGGGACACAGTTAGACTGTGCCGTGAGCAGTCTGGCCTGGAGCTTCCTGCTGCCTCCTCTTGTCCCCTTCCTACACGTCTCATCCCAGACACACACCCCTCCCCCACTGGCCCAGCCTCCCTGCCCTCCTCCTCCGTGTCCTCTCTGCCTACGAGGTCTGGGGCTGCCCTGCTCTCTGAGGGGCCTGAAAGGGAGGCAGGTGACAGCAGGAGCCCAGGTTCCCAGGACAGAGGGGAACTTTCTCCCTGAGGGCTGGGGGCCTCCAGAGAGGCTCTGCCTGAGCAAGCCACCTCCATCCTCACGGGGTCTCAAGGGTGGCACAGGCGTGTCCCGACACACCCACACCCACACCCTCCCACCTGCCGCCCCGAGCACCCCCCCCCCCCGCCGCATGGGCTCACAGAAGACCCCCATTAGTGAGCCTCCCTCCCTCCCCAGCTGCAGGAGCTCAGGACCTGTGGTTTAATGAGCTGCCTCCCGGGCCCTCATCCCCGCCCAGCTAATTACTGGTCACTACAAATTGTGCCTCACCATTTACCAAGTCATTTTATATCCGCGATGGTACTTCATTCTCTGTGGGGCTGGCTGGCGTCCCTGATGAGGAAGCTGAGGCCCAGAGAGGTGAAGGGATAAATGTGTCTGGAAAGATGCCTGCCCTGATCCAGGGAGAATCTTTGCCTCTTACCCTCCCTGGGGACTCTGGGTCACTCTGATTCCAAAATTTCAGCCCACCTGGGGAGAGTGGCATGGGTCTTACACCTAGAGGCTGCCCCCTTCTTCAACTAACACCCGCACGTAATCATTGTGTCCCCTCCCTTAAGGTCAACACCTTCCCTGTGGATTTAGAGTCAAAAGAGACCTGGCATCCAGCCCCAGTTTCACTGTGTTGCCATGGGCAGGTTACTTGACCTCTCTGTGCCTCGATTTCCTCACCTGTAAAGACGGGTGTAATAGCCACCCCACCACCACTCCACCAGGCTTACAGGACGCAGTGTATGTAGAAGTCCTCTGTAAGCAGCACAGCTTGATCCAAGACGGGAGGGATTTTGTTTTGTTCATTGCATTCTAATTTGCTGAATATATTACATTGTGTTTCAGGTCTCCAACAGGCACTCAATAGGTCACGCTGATTGATTTGAACTTGGTGATTCTTATTTAGTCACGGGTTGGAGGCGAGGTGATTGTTTCCCTTGGGATTTGATTTGTGAAGGGCTAAGGAGCATGTGGGGGGTTGGGGTAGTGGAGGATTGTAACCAGCCCCCCCTCCAGTAGTCAGGACATGAGAGCCCAAGGACCAGCAGAGCCCTGTCTCCCTGACCTCATGGGAGGCTGCTCTCCACATCACCACCCCTGTTCCTCTGCTCTTCCTTCCTGGGGTCCCCTCCCCGGGACCGTCTCCTCTCCTCCCCGCCACGCCCCAACCTGCCACGGTGTCTCAGCACCAGCCCATTGCCAAACAGTTCTGCAAAATTCACTGCAGAACTTCAGGCAGGGACACTTCGATCTGGAAGCAGCCTTAGCCATTTCACAGGGGAAAATGAGCTCGTGAGAGAAGTAGGGACTTGTCCGAGGCTCAGGTGAGCAAGTTTCTAATTTAGAGTAGAGCCAGGGTGGTGGCCAACACGAGCAGCACAATTCGCAGCCCTCATTTGCAGACCTCACTCGCAGGGCCAGGACTAGGGTGAGGAGACCAAGGCATTCACCTCCAGTGCAAAATTTAAGCGGGGGGCACCAGAAAACTTAGTAGTCAAGATACATAATATTTTAATGCAATATTTTTTTAAACTCTAAATTAATGCAAAAAATTCCATGATGAGCAACATATCAAAAGCTTTTTTTTTAAAAAGCCAGGATCGCTAACAGTGCTGGGCCATACTGGAGCCTCGGGTAAAAGGAAAAATCAGTAATAATATTAAAATATGATTTATCTTGATACTGCACTTGGGGGCAGCACTTTAAATTCCATGCTTGAGAAAAATGCCTCACTTGCCTCACCCAAGTCCTGGCCTTGTTGCTCCCGTACCTTCTTCCCAAACTGGCCTCCACCCTGCGCCCCAGACCCTCACGACCTGTGCCACCCACCTGCCCACTCCCGCCGTCTGATGACAAAGACAGACCCTGCTCCCCGCTCTCCCACCCAAGATGGAATCGAATGCTCCCCACTCCTGGTCAGGACCTGTTGCACCCACACCTCCTGTAGGAAGCCCCCCTTGACCCTGATGATCCCCCCACGTTGTACCCTCAGTGCTGTGCCTGAGTCCGCAGTGGGTTTGTTTATCCCCTCGCTGGCACACTCCTCCTGTCACATCATAGGGGTCTTTCTGCTCTTACTGGGCCAAGCTCCAGGCTCCGAGCCCCCCACCCCCCCCGGCCCTCTACCCCCATCCCGTGCCCAGCGCTTGGCCTCAGCCAACGGCGCTGGGGTCAGCTAACTCGCTCCCGGGACTCGGGAGTGATTAGAACAAACCCATTCATCTCTCTGGCCCCAAGGAACTTCCAACACTTTATAAATCACTAATTAAACTTCACTGTCCCCAGAGAGATGGCGAAATATCTTTACCCTCCTTTTCCACTTCAAAACGCAGAAGCGGAGAGAGGAGGAAGCCACCAGGCCCGCCAGTGGCTCTTGCATCCCGAGCGGAGAGCTGTGTCCTCGCTGACAGACCTGCTGCTCGGCTCAGCACAGTCAGCAGGGACCCAGCTCGGAGCTGTCCCCAGAGAGGGCCGCTCAGCTGGGATGGCCAGAGGCCTCTTCTAGAAGGGGACTAGAGACCCCCCACCCCCGCCTTGTCACCCACCCCTGCCTCTGCCACCTCCCAACACAGACACACGTGTACACACACAGCATGGAAATGGGGCTCCCAGAGGCAGCTCAGCCGCAGGCAAATTAAAGGAACCGGTAACACCCTACGTGAAAATGTCAGCCCTGCTGCCTGGCATTCCATCGCTATCCTTCTAAGCCTGAAGCTGTGCTTTGTGTTTCGGTCTTTCACATCCTCCTTGAAAGCACACCACGTTTTATTCACAATGAATTACTTATTGCTTCCCCAGCACGTGGGGTCCTCCTGGGGTCTGCACACTTTTGCCCCCTCCTCACCTGGCCCACCTGGTGAAGAAGTCTGCAGTCCTCAAACGCCAGGTCCAGAGCCCCTCCCCATGGCAGCACCTTCACCCACCCTCCAAGGCAAAGCAACTCGGTCCCCCGTCAATGTGCCCAGGTCCCCTGCGTACATGCACTAGACCCTGGCAATCAGAGAACTCAGACTAGTCCCAATGCATGGAATTGCCTCAGTACAATGCACTTATGCCCCAGGGTTCTAATTGGATGGCAAATATACCAGCCAGAAGGTCTTAGCCTCGCATCTGAACGTCCTGGGGTTCACAGAGGAGCAGGGCGAGTCCAGATTCATCATGAATCCAAAGCAAATGCCACGGGATGAAGCCTGTCCTTGGCTGACTAACGGTAACCCTGACCCTTATCTCTCCTTGGATGTGCTGGTTCACAAAGTCATTTTCTCCCAATAGAGGGCTGGTTTTGCACTATGCAAAGAAAAACGATTCTTAAAATTCCCAAACCAATCTCTCCTCTCAGGAAATGTTGGCTCTGTACAGAATCTGGGCCTGTGCCACCTCTGGCTCTGAGGAAGGGTTTGTCAAGGCTCCTGGCTTATTCCTGAATCACAGTTTCATGAAAAGTCCAGAGTTTTCCTGTGTATTTCCTTCCACCATACGTTGATCTCCTCTTCAACTTTCACTAGTTTTCCAACTCCACCAACAGGAGGGTACTGCACTGTAGGGACAGGCCCCTGAAGTTTCAAGGATGTTGTTTGTGTTCTGCTAAAGCTGTGAATTCTTAATCTGGTGTCTACAAGCACACAAGGCAGGGGAGGGGATGGAACCCTGTAATTAAATGCAGAATATTGCATGTAATGCTGACCATTTTCCTGGGGAGGGTGAAGAGCTTCCTTCACTCTGTGGTGAGGTCTAGCACTCCAAAAAATATGGCTGGAGCATGTGGTGAGTAGGGTCACATCAGAGGCCTGGGCTTCACCAAACTGGACATGTCATCCTCTCTCAAAGTAAACCAAAAGTGGTTTTGACCTAAGACTCGCCACTTTCTTGGACCCCTCTGTTGGCTCTCCTTTCAGAACCGTTTCTGACAAACCAAGCTCTCAGGACTTCGTGAGGTGGAGAGAAAACCAAAATGGGACTGAGGATCTGAAGCTGGCAGGCGCTAGGCCCACTCACGAGGTAGATCCTCACTTCTGTGTGCCAGCCTGGCAGCCCCGAGGCCCCCAAATAAAAACCCCGCACCTCAGCTGCAAACCTCTCCACTCGCCAAAGAGCCAAAGCCGGAATGTTAAATCTGAGAAGGCCAAGGGCGTGCTGTGGCTCGATCACAGCATCACATAAAGTGACTGTCCTAGGACCCAGGGGTCACTGACACGGAAGGGGCACCGTGCTGCGGAAAGCAGACAGAGCAAGTTCCACGCTCCCCATTTAACAGGGGTTTTATAGTTGAGGTGCCCAAGGTCACAGAACTGTTTTTAGCAGCTGAGTGAAGACTAGCGCCCAGTAAGCAGGCGATCAGGTCTGTCTTTCAAGTGGATGAAGGATGGAGGGGGATAGATCAGGACAGGGCATGGGAAGAAGCAATGGGCAGAGGAGAGGGAAGGGCGCAGGAGCCATGGAGAGGGCAGGGTGGGCGGGCCGGAGTCTGACAGCTGCCTGCCTGCTCCAGGCTGCTGTACATGCCCCCACCCCCCCGGCCAGCACACAGCATTGCTAGAATTGAAGCTGCCATCCCAAGTCCCAGTGTGACTTTGGCATAAAGGTTAATCACACCCAGAAAATGCTTATTAGAGTCCATAAAGAACTATGTTGCTGAACCGCAGTTTGGTCTTTAAGGCACAAAAGTGCAACTTCCTTTGATGGGATGGTTTGGTAATTAACCTTTCAGCGAGAATCCTGAAGGGCCACTGGAGGCACCCCGGGCCGCGCTCACCTCCCCAAATTCATGAGGAGCAAGGAGACGGGGGCCTGCCTTCCCTCCCCTACACAACAACTTCGGATGCTCAGCCTGGGAGAGCCCTCAGAGGCCCCAAGAAAACCTTCCCTAGGAGCCAGGGACTGAGCTGGGCCTTGGGCAGAACCACAGCTGCAGCATTTGCGAGCGATCTTTCAGCAAGTTTCCTCCCCCTTCTGCTGAGTTCCGAGCCCAATCCTGCTACTGCTACTGTGTGACTTTGGGCGAGTCACCTGGCCCCTCTGGGCAATGTGATCTTTCTTGCCTGCATCACAGGGATGCAGGTCACCTGGGAAGGGGGGAGAAAAGGAGGAAGATGCTTTCTGAAATTTACAGTCTTCTAGAAATGCCCATGGGGTCACTATCATGACTTGGTCACTCTGGGCCCTTGAATCTTCTTTGGTTACCGAGAGGGTTGGCCTAGAGCAGGCTGGTCCTGGTGTTCCTTCCAGGCCCCGGGGAGTGGGGCTGCAGCAGGACCAGGGCCTTCTCCTTCATTCAGTCAGACTGTTCTGCCTTCTCTGTAAGCTTTCCTTTGAAAAGGGATTTTTCAGCTTAGAAGGAAAGTTGTTTGGATTTTTGTCTCTTGTTTTTTTAAACCACCAGATTAAGTGATCTCACTGAGCCCCTTGCTGAACTGGGATTCCACATTCAAGGAGTCCAGGACTCCTTGATTTGGAAAAAGGGAAAGGAATTCAGAAGAGGCAGGGAAGGACGCACAGACACACACACACACACACACACCACACACACACACACACACACACACACACACACACACACACTAAAAGGAGAATGGCAAGGCAAGGTGTTGGTGAGCACAGGGGGACCATGGGATTACAGGAGGGCTCAGCACAAGGTGATGGTGCGGGCAGGCTTCCTGGGGGAGGTGAGTTTGAGAATGACAGAGTGGGCACAGACCGTGAGAAAGAGAGAGAGGGCTTTCCAGGCAAGGGGAGGGTCCTGAGCTTGAGGAGACAGGACAGGCCATCTGTGGAAGGGCCCAGACACCGGGCTGCGATGGATCCTTCAGGCCTGGAGTGCCAAGGTGGATTCCTGAGCATCAGCTTGTCATAGCTGGGCAGTTTCATCATTTGTAGGTATGGAAGCAGGCCCAGAGAGGGGAAGTGAGACCTCAGAGGCACCGGCTCAGTGGAGGCACTTCAGTAGCTGGGGGTGAACCTGAGCCTGGCTGCCTTCCCTGGCGCAGGAGACTGTGGCAGATCCTGACTTGGAGCACAGAGAGGCCCCCCAACTCCCCAGTGAAGCCAAGATTGCAGCCCTCCCTGGGAGGCGAGACCCCCAGTGGACACTGCCGTCTGCTGGCCGAGGAAGGCAGGCCCACTCCTCTTGGGTCCTGGGGTCCCCTGGCTCCACAACCCGAATATCTGACCATTCTGAGTCTGCTTTGCTCTGGGCTGTGGCTTTCTTTCCCAGCTTTATTGAGGTGTAACTGACGTATAACACTGTGTAAGTTTAAGGTGTACAACATAATGATTCGATACATGTATATATCGCAAAAAGATTTCCACAATAAGATTAGTTAATACATCCATCATCTCACATAATTACAATTGCGGGGGGGCGGGGGAGCTATTAAGATCTACTCTCTTTGTAACTTTCAAATATATAACACAGTATCGTTAACTATAGTCACCAGGCTGTCCATCATACCCTCAGAATGTATTCATTCATAATTGGAAGTCTGTACCTTTGACCACCTTCACCCATTCCCACACCTCCGCTCCCCTCCTGGCGATCACCAATCTGTTCTGTTTCTCTGAGTGCGACTTTTTTAGATTCCACATTTATAGGTGAGATCATATGGTATTTGTCTTTCTCTGTCTCACTTATTTCACTCAGCATTATGCCCTCAAGGTTCATCCATGTTGTCACACATGGCAGGATTTCCTTCCCTTTCATGGCAGAATCATGTTCCATCGTATGGATTGACATGTATACACTATTGATACTATGTATACACTATTGATACTATGTATACACTATTGATACTATGTATAAACTAGATAACCAATGAGAACCTACTGCTTAGCACGGGGAACTCTACTCAGCGCTCTGTGGTGACCTAAATGGGAAGGAAATCCAAAAAAAGAGGGCATAGATGTATACGTATAGCTGATTCACTTTGCTGCACGGTAGAAACTAACACAACATTGTAAAGCAACTATACTCCAATAAAAATTTTTTAAAAACCTCTGTTGTATGTATATACCACAATTTCTTTATCTATTCATCCATTTATAGACACTTAGGTTGTTTCCACGTCTTGGCTCTTGTATACAATGCTGCAATGGACATGGGGAGGCAGATATCTCTTCAAGGTAATGATCTCATTTCCTTTGGATACATACCCAGAAGTGGAATTGCTATATCATATGGCAGTCTATTTTTAACTGTTTGAGGAAACTCCATACTATTTTCCACAGTGGCTGCACCAATTTACATTCTCACCAACAGTGAACAAGGGTTTCCCTTTTCTCCACATCCTCCCTGGCACTTATCTCGGCTTTTTTATAACCATTCTAACAGATGTGAGGTGAAATCTTATTGTGTTTTTTATTTGCATTTCCCAGATTTAACTGGATTATTTGTGGGGCTTGTTTTTGTTTTTTTTACTATTGAGTTGTAAGAGTTCCTTATATATTTTGGATAGTGACCCTTTATCAGAGATGTGGTTTTCAAGGTATAGCCTGTTTTAAGCAAAGCCAAGAGAAAAAAAATCTAAATATGAAATAGAAGAGGGATCATAAATCAAGATTTCTTTAGAAAGCTGGGTCCCCATTGGATTTAAAAATTAGGATCGGGCTTCCGTGGTGGCGCAGTGGTTGAGAGTCCGCCTGCCGATGCAGGGGACACGGGTTTGTGCCCAGGTCTGGGAAGATCCCACATGCCGTGGAGCGGCTGGGCCCGTGAGCCATGGCCGCTGAGCCTGCGTGTCCGGAGCCTGTGCTCCGCAACGGGAGAGGCCACAGCAGTGAGAGGCCCGCGTACCGCAAAAAAAAAAAAAAAAAAAAAAAAAAAAATTAGGATCTGATTTGCAGAAATAAAACATATGTGCAACCAACTCTTCTGAAACCTGTGTGCCTACAGGGGATATATCTGTAGTGACGGAATGACAATGCAGGGGAGGTACAGAGCCCACATGCAATCGTGCAATTTCTGCCCTGCACAGAGGTGCCAAGTGGAGAGGTCTCTGGGGGCTAGAATTGCAGGCTGTGCATCAGCAGAGCCGGGACCCTCGGGCGGGGGGTGCGTTTTCTAATCCACGCAGAGGTGCTCTAAAGACTAGCCAGGGTAAACCCAGACTTGGGATAGAGGGTGGTGATGCTAGATGTCCTTTCTCAGCCCTCTTGACAGCCCAGGACTTCTGCCCCCAACCACCCTCTTCTCCCCATCCTGCTCCAGGACAGCCTCTTTCTAGGATAGCCACCACCTGTCACCACCTCAAAGCAAAGAGCCTGTGCTTTCCCCAAAGTGGGTGAGCAGTGAAAGATTATTCTGTTCTAGGCAGTTGAGAAAGAATTTATTGTTCCACTTAATTAACTTGAATCGCTGTCGTGCAGAGAGGAAAAAAATGGGAAGGAAGATCTCCTGCCTACATTTCAGGGAGTGGGGCACACCTGGGGGCTCCCGCCTTCAGGTCTTCTCCCTGGGGCCCTGGGCTCAGGAGGCACCCTGCCCCCTTCGCTGCTACTTCACTCCTCTGCTCCCACGAGGCCCCACAGCAGAGCTGAAACCTGCTTCACTCACCCTAAGGGCAGTGAGGACCTGAGACAGACACCCCAGCTCTGGAGTTCACACATTCCCCTCCAAGGGTCCCAGATATGCTGTCCAGTTGGTTATAAGCTCCCTGAGGGCAGGGTCTGTGTTTGGCTAATTCTGTACCCTTAGTGGGGCCTGGCACAGAGTCGGCCCCCATACCTGTTTGTTGAATGAATAAATGATTGACTGACAGAGTGAATGAATGGATGGGTTTTCATTTTCTGGCCCCTCTGACCATGGGGTCCCAGCTGGACATTGTGACGGGTTCACTTCCTGTTCCCCGTTTTCCTACATCTCTTCCTCCTGCCCACCAGGAGCTCTCTTTTGCTCTTGGTCTTCCTGCATTGATCTCCACCTTGGACTCCAGGAGGCTGTGCTGGAGGAAAAAGTGTTTTGGGGTGGAAAGTGCAGGGCTGTGCTCCTCTTCCGAATCTGGCAGACTTGCTCTGTGACCATGGACAAGTCTCCTTCCCTTGCCCCCCCGCCTCAGTTTCCTCATCTGTGAAATGAGGAGGGCAGCGTTGCCTACACTCCTTTCCAGGTCTGAATATTCTCTGACTCCAGGTTTTACAGGAGAGTTAGAAATTCAGACCTTTAACTTTGAGGCCAGAGAGATCCACATTGGAATCTTTTATTTGCCCCCTCCTACCCGTGTGACCTTGGGTAAATCACTTAACATCTCTGAGCCTCAGTTTCCCCATCTGTAAATGGCGCTAATAGGGATGAAGCATTTATATTCTAAAACTTTTGGAGAGATTCAACAATATGGTGCGTTTCAAACAGCACAGGTCCAAACACGCGGTAAGCCGTTAACCAAAGATAGCGATTAGTATTACTCGACTATGTATAAGTTGCTTCCTTCCTGACTTGGCCTTTCTCTACAGAAGCGCCCCCTGACTGGTCTGCCTGTCCACCCAGGGTGTGCACACCCACTTTCCACCACCACTCTATTCCCAGGAGCCAGCAGACACCCGGGAAAGTAAAGTTTGCGTCACTGTCGCTGATGCAGATTTGCTGAGAGCAGGGAAGGGAGGTGGGGGGTGGCGGGCAGTGCCCCGGAGCGCCGGCTGACCTCCCATCCTGGTCTAGCCTCCTTTTTTTTTTTTTTTTTTTTCTTTTTTTTTTTTGCGGTACGCGGGCCTCGCACTGTTGTG
>NC_041227.1:118962250-118963482 GCF_002837175.3 Physeter macrocephalus
CCCGCGGCCATGGCCCACGGGCCCAGCCGCTCCGCGGCATGTGAGATCCTCCCGGACCGGGGCACGAACCCGCGTCCCCTGCATCGGCAGGCGGACTCTCAACCACTGCGCCACCAGGGAAGCCCTCAAGCCTCCTTTTCTGCTGCTCGCACATTCTTTCTCTCCTCCTCTTGATATGATTCGCTCTCAATTCACTCATTAACATTTTCTCATAGCTCGTGTGGCCTCCGGGTGTCCCTCCTACTTAACTTCCTCTCTCTCCTGGTCTTAAGCTCTCCACCTGTCTCAGTCTTCCCTAGCCTCCATTTTTTCCTCCTCCTCCCCTTCCTTCCCCTTCCCTTCCTTTCTTTTTCCTTCCTCCCTTCTTCCCTCCCTCTCTCCTTCCTTCCTTCCTTTCTTCTTCTAAATTCCAGCTTTGACTGAAGACTTGCACAGTGCCAGACCCTGTGATTTTTCTCATTTAATCCTTCTCAGCCCCAAGAAGTGGAGCCTTTACTATCTACCCACCACACAGATGCTCCAATCCTGGGGTGGTACCCCTGGGCAGGTCAGCCTGTTTCCCTGCCTGTCCGGCCTCCCTTCTTAGGCCCCACCACCGCATGGATCCTCCAAAGGAGGAGGAACAGGTTTACTTTGCCTCTTGACCTCTAGCTCCGGGCCATAGCCTGGCTCCCCAAAAGCTGGCAGTGGGAAATAGGGGGCAGACACCAGTGGGGCCCTGTCAGTGGGGCGCTCAGGAAGGGTGGAGTTTGGTTCTCGCAAGGGAATGGAGCCCGACCGGGGCTCTGATCCAGCCCCTGACCCTGGGAACTGCTCAGCCGTGAGCTGTGAGCTTCTCCCAGACACTGGGAACTGGTCCCTGAAGGGGTGGGAGAGGCATCTGCTATCGGAGGAGAGACAGAGCCGCGGTGTTGGGGACAGCACGGAGACACCAGCCACGCAGGTGCCACTATCAGCTGTGCTCTCCGCTCAGCCAGCTCTCTGACAAGTGTAAAGCGAGGAGGATTTCAGTGTCAGCAGCAAAGTGACGTCCTTTAAGAAGCTGCATTTTAGGGGCTTCCCGGGGCTTCCCTGGTGGCGCAGTGGTTGCGCGTCCGCCTGCCGATGCTGGGGAACCGGGTTCGCGCCCCGGTCCGGGAGGATCCCACATGCCGCGGAGCGGCTGGGCCCGTGAGCCATGGCCGCTGGGCCTGCGCGTCCGGAGCCTGTGCTCCGCAACGGGAGAGGCCACA